>NC_047676.1:10933861-10999145 GCF_011762505.2 Arvicanthis niloticus | reverse complement strand
AAAGGATTCTTAGAGCTCTGAGAATGACTGTTTATGTAAGATAGTGAGTTCATAAGTGCAGAACTATGTTCATCTGGTGGATTCAATGGCCCACCATGACTCCTTTGAGTCACCAAGAAACCTCAATTTTAAGCTGGGCGGTGGTGGTGCACGCCTTTAATCCCAGCACTTGGGAGGCAGAGGCAGGTGGATTTCTGAGTTTCGAGGCCAGCCTGGTCTACAGAGTGAGCTCCAGGACAGCCAGGGATACACAGAGAAACCCTGTCACTAAAAACCAAAAAAAAAAAAAAAAAAAGAAAGAAAGAAAAGAAACCTCAATTTTAGATAGGTCTTTTTTATTGTTTCCTTTCTTTTTTTTGTTCATAGTGTGAAGATCTACATCTCAAAAGCTAATGCCATGATACACTATTAAATGCATTGGATGTGCAAATCATGTTGTCATTTAATTTATTAATGAAGAAAATTGGATCAGAGAATATATGACCAATTATGTGTGTAATGTTAAGGATATGTAATGTTGGATAAGAGTAGTGTGTGATGCAAAGACTAGAAATGCCATGGAGAAGAATAGAATGACTAATCAGGTAGAAGTAATTGCAACTCACTCAGCCAAATTCCAGCATAACTCTTTAGTCATTTAGAAGTCCAACTTTACATAGTCTGGATCTGGTTAATAGTAATCAGAGGCTGAAACAATGGTACATTGTCCCAAGGGAATCAGAACATACAGATTCTTAGACTGTGTATCTATATACCAAGAATTCAGGAATGTTTGTCCCATTTCCAAGTTTGGAGGACATTTTTATTAATAGCTGTAGTTTTATTGAATCTACAAAGTCTTCTTGCTTCTTTTCAAAGTTTCCAGAAGCAGATCCGTGTCCTCCAGAGGACTGCCAGGCCCGAAGCTCCCAGAGCACAGTCATAACTTGACATCTGTAATTGTAGATTGGGCTTTTGAGGGTAACTGTTAAAAAGACCAGCGTGTTTCTTGATTTTTAAACTATTTACTGTACATTAGAAGCATATGAGGTTAGATAATTGCTTAAATGTGTCTTAGTTTTATACTTCAAATTTTATGACATTTTATGATGCTTGAATGTGGCCTACATTTTGTGGTGACTAAATTGCAACATCAGAGATTTATAGCTTCATTTTGAGTGTGTGTGTGTGTGTGTGTGTTTGTATATGTGTGTGTGTTTGTCCTTTCTCCCAACTTTTTCATAAGATTTCCCAAGCTCCATCTTATGTTTGATTGTGAGTCTCCGCATCTTTTTCCATTGGATGCTGGGTGGAGCCCTCAGAGGACAGTTATGATAGGTTCCTCTCTGTGAGTATAATGAAGTATCATTAAAGAGTCAGTGATTGGTTCTTGCCCATAGGATGGGTCTCAATTTGGGTCAGTCATTGGTTGGCCATTCTCTCAGTCTCTGTTCTCTCTTTGTCCCTGCACATCTTGTAGGCAGGACACATTTGGGGTCTAATGATTTTTGGGTGAGTTGCTGTCCTTATCCTTCCACTTGGAGTCCTGTCTGACTACAGAAAAAGGCCACTTCAGCACCCATATTCCCACTGCTAAGAATCTAAGGTACAGGCACCTATTAGGTCCTCTGTGGATTCTCCCCATCCCAGGTCTCTGACACTTCCTAGAGATTGCCCACCCCCAGCTGATCACCCTTCCCTTTCATCTGCTTTTCCAACATGCGATCTGATCACCGTTGCTTCCCTCCTCATCCTCTCTTCCATCCATTTTCCTTCTTCCATACTCCTCTGATATCTATTTGGTTTCCCCTTCTGAGAAAGATTTAACCATCCTCCCTTGCTTCCTTCTTGTTATTTGGCTTTTTTAGATCTGTTGATTATAGTATGATTATCCTATGCTTGATGTCTAATATCCACTTATAAGTGAGTACATACCATGCATGTCCTTCTAGGTCTGGGATGATATTTTCTAGTTTCATCCACTTTCCCATGAAATTCATGATGTCTTTGATTTTAATGGCCGTGTAGTATTCCGTTGTGTAGATTTACCTCATTTTCTGTATCTATTCTTCAGTTGAGAGCCATCTAGTTTATTTCCAGATTCTGGATATTAAGAATAAAGCTGCTATGAACATAGTTGAACAAGTGTCTTTATGGGATGGTAGAGCCTCTTTTTGGTATATGCCCAGGAGTAGTATAGCCTGATCTCAAGTTAGAACTATTCTCAGTCTTCTAAGAAACCACCACATTGATTTCCAGAGTGGTTGTACAAGTTGACATTACTATCAGCAGAAGAGTGTTCCCCTTGCTCGTTAACCTCACCAACATGTGTTGTTCTTTGAGTTTTTGATCTTAGCCATTTTGATGGGTGTAAGGTGGAATCTCAGAGTTGTTTTGATTTGCATTCCATTGGTGACTAAGGATGTTGAACATTTCTTTAAGTGCTTTTCTGCCACTTGAGATTCTTCTGTTGAGAATTCTCTATTTAGCTCTGTATCACTTTTTTTTTTTTTTTTTTAAATTGGGTTATTTGGATTGTTGCTGTCACACTTCTTGACTTATTTATATGTTTTGGACATTAGCCCTCTGTCAGAAGCAGTTAGTGTAGATCTTTTCCTACTCTATAGGCTATTTTTTTTTTTGTCCTGATGATGGTGTCCTTCGAGTTACAGAAGCTTTTTAGTTTCATGAGGTCGCATGTATTAATTGTTGACGTTAGTGCCTGAAGCATTGGTGTTCGGTTTAGGAAGTTGTATACTGTACTGATGAGTTCAAGGCTATTCCCCACTTTCTGTTCTATTAGACTTTATCTGGTTTTATGTTGAGGTTTTTGATCCATTTGAACATGAGTTTTGTGCAGGTTGACAAATATGAATCTATTTGAATTCTTGTACATGCAGACATCCAGTTAGACCAGTCCTATTTGTTGAAGAAGCTTTTCCTTTTCCATTGTATGATTTTGGCTTCTTTGCCAAAATTTATTTCCCGGGCTTTGATTGGATTCCATTGATTAGGCTGTGTGTTTCCATACCAATACTGTGTACTTTTTGTTACCATTGCTCTTTAGTACATCTTGAAGTGAGGGATAGTGATACCCACAGAAGTTCTTCTATTGCTCAAGATCATTTTTGCTATCTTGACTTTTTTGGTTTTTTTTTTATATGATTTTTTCTTCAAACTCTGTGAAGAATGTGTTAGAATATTAATGGAGATTACATTTATTCTGTAGATTGCTTTTGGTAAGATGGTCATTTTTGTTATGTTAATCCTACCAATCCATGAGAATTGGCGATCTTTCTACTTTCTATTTCCCTCAATTTTATTCTTCAGACACTTGAAGTTCTTGACATTCAGGTTTTTCATTTGCTTGGTTAGATTTATACCAAAGTATTTTATGTTATTTGTGATTTAATAAATAAATAAAGTAATTTATTGTTATTTTGAAGGGTCTTGTTTCCCTAAATTTTTTTCTTAGATCATTTATTGCTTATGTAGGAGAGAGCTACTTATTTCTTTGAGTTAAGTTTGTATCCAGCCACTTTGCTGAAGAGGTTTATCAGCTAGAGGAGTTCTCTAATGGAATTCCTGGGGTCATGTATGTGTATACTATTATATCATCTGTGAATAGTCATACTTTGACTTTTCCTTTCCAGTTTATATTCTCTTGATCTCCTTTAGTTGTCTTACTGCTCAGTCTAGAACTTCAAACACTGTATTGGAGAAATAAGTCGAGAGTAAACAGCCTTGTCTTATCACTGGTTTTAGTAAAAATGTTTTAAGTTTCTTTCCATTTAATTTGATGTTAGCTATTATCTTGCTGTATATTGCTTTTATTGTGTTTAGTTATGTACCTTTTATCTGTGTTCTTTCTAAGACTTTTATCATGAAGGGGAGTTAGATTTTGTCAAAAGCTTTTTGTGTCATCTAGTGAGATGATTCTCTCATTTTATTTTCTTTCAGTTTCTATATACTCTGTCTTAACCAACAAAAAGTAGAATAAATGATAACATATATTATTATGTAATTAAGTACATATGTATAATATATGTATTTATAAGTAAGCCTGTGATATATATATATATATATATATATATATATATATATATATATATGGTTAAAGTCAATGAAAAAGACACACTCATGCAAATTTCATTCCTAATTTTGTAGGGACCTGAGAGATCCCAACAAGGAAGCATTCATTCTAGGTTTTATTTTAGAACATGGTAGGTAAAAATAAGTGAATATACATGATATTTTAAAGCAATCAAGTTGACTAATGATACATATTTTTATGAATGTAGAATTAGACACAATACACTGGAGGCCTGCTCCCATCCAGGTAAGAAGGAGTGAATGGTGACTGTGGTGGGGCTAGTGAGTGAGCAGACACAGAGTGGGAAGATACAGAGAAAGATGCATGTTTGCGATGCAGAGATGGAGAGGGTGCCTGCCAGAAGTTGCCTGGTCTCCCAAAGCACTTTCAGGTGATATGTTGGATACAATTTCAACTGCAGTAAAGAGGAAGACTGAGAATTTAATTTTAACGTATTAGACAAGATTTAAACCATTTGAAAGGCCTGACAAAGCGGTGATTTACATTGGTCTAGGTCTCAGATGAGGTCCTGTTTACTTCTCAGAGTTGTTTGTGATGAAGATTGTGATTCTTTGTATGTGTGAGGCTGGCCCTATCAGGGAATGATCTAATAATGTCCATCACAGGTAAGATTTATGGGCAAGTGAGAGTTCTCCAGCTGCACACTATCACCTACATTCAACTATTACTTTCTTTCATTACTGTCTCTCCCTGTCAGCTGCCTGGCATGATCATAGGCAAGACTAATATATTGGATATATTTGTAAGGCAAAGATCATTTCAGGAAATTTGCTAAGGATGGGAAGCTATCTATTGTTGTAAAATGCTGGCTTTGTGATTTAAAAGTTAAGTATCTCTGGTGTGGGCAACAAAATGGTATTTGTCAAATACTATAATCACAGTTTTATGGTTATAGAGATGAAAGACCCGGTCACCCTCTTGCATTAGATACTATGCATTCATGGACTACAACATTTAAATTCTAGAACTTGGGGCTGACATTCTAAGAGCTTATGACACCTTCAGAATTTTAAATGCCATCCTTGGAAAAAGAGTTTCAAATGACATCTTTCAAGGGACTCTTAGGGACCATGTTCCATTTGTCCTTCCTATAAAGAATTTTTGTTGTCCTTTTCTGATACTCAAGTCACTCAGAACATTAGAACGTTAGAAATAAAAAATATCTTCTAGTGAAATATAGACTAAGCAAATATCACAATTATTTATTCACAAATAAGAGAAGTGGCCGGGCTATAAACCTAGTTTAAATGTTTTCAGGTTATTTTATTTCTATGTATTTTAGAGTTTCCTATACTATAGGAACATAAACAATTCATTGGAAATTTTTTGTTCCTGTCTGATACCTCTGTATTCTCACAGAAATCTACAACTTAGCAATAAGCTTCAGGAATCTTGGATTTTAATAAATTGGAAGTAACAGTAACAGCTTATAAATTAAAGCATTGCTTTCTAAGCATCATATATTCATATTTTATGTCATTGCTCATTACAGATAATTAAAGACCACAATCTGTATGGCAGCAATTATAATATATAAATTTTTAAAAGTTTTAAAGTTATCACGTAACAATGGAACTGAAGTTTTAAAAATAAAATTGGCACACAGCATAAGATTCTGAATCAGCAAATTGAAGAAACATCAACAAGAGGTCTTGAAAGTGAGACATTTTCTAATAGTATTTATTTTTTTCTTTTCAAAGAGTAACTGATTCCAACAAAAATATTGCTGTGTATTTTAAGATTTATCATGGGTCACTGCACCCATTAAATGCTATTTTAAAAAAGGTATGTTTTGATGACAATAAATTTAAAAAAATTTAAAACTCAAACATAGTATTTTTGTGTCTGAAGAATTTACTGGTCTCAAGTACATCAGGGATTAGTGTAAGCTCGTGAATACTGACCACATAATTCTCTGTCCTAGAAGTTCTGGGCTTGTAACATCCAAGAGACTATGGAACTTCAAAATGGCTGTCCCATTAATTCCGAGATTTTATGGGATAACATTAACTTGAGTTAAAAATCTATAAGTCATAATATTTATAGGGTTGTTGAAAAACAGCTTATACGCACTTGCATGCAAATTTGCTATTAAGAATGCTAATCCATTTGGAGTACCGATTTTCCAAAGATTTGTCTGATAACAAATTGGTTAGGATGCATGCAGCCTTTCTAAGAGGTTTTTTTTTTTTTTTTTTTTTTTTTTTTTTTTTTTTTTCAGAGGAGGGCGTTTGAAATGCTTTGTTGTCGGGTATTTCAGTGTAGTCATTCTTAAAATAAATATTTAGTCCCTATGAAATCCAAGGTACTTATTATGCAGATGAGTGTGTTTATCAACCTGTCTATGACTACAATTTCATTCCTCCGATAAGTACTGTTTGAGGACCATGGTATAGCATATCGCAGCATCATCAGATGTAGCTCTCCTATTCTCATACCAATTAGGTTACCCAAAAAACCTGTTTGCAGTGTCCTGACCCCAGCTGGTTCTGATTGGTAAATAAAGATGCCAATAGGCAATTACTGGGCAGGGAGTCAGAGGCAGGACTTTGGGATTCTCAAGCAAGGGGCCAAGGAGGAGTAAGGTGAGGAAGAGAGAGCCACGACGTAGGAGGACAGAAGAAAGACCCTGTGCCCATAGAAGGTGCTACAGTACAGGGAGCATAGCCGCCATGTAGGAAGGGGAAGAAGCAGTCCTAAGAGGGCTCCCCAGCTGGGTCTAGGGCAGCAGAGGTGGAATATAGATTTTATAAGTAATAACTTGGGGATATTAGAGGGTGGATCAACCATGTGGAAGTTAGGAAGTAGGCCAGCCATTGAGTTGTTTAAGGCATATAAATGTATAAAGGCTCTGTGCGCATGCGTGCGTGCGTGTGCGTGTGCGTGTGCGTGTGGGTGTGCGTGTGCGTGTGTGTGTGTGTTTCTTTAGGAAACCTACAACATTGGGGTGGGTAACGAGGAACGTGCTACCACCAGCCGGATCTATTTGAGTAGCAATAATTGGGCTCAGCTACAATCAGTGAAGTTTGTATACAGAAACTCTGGCCCTTATATGGCAATGAAGGCTACCTTACTCGTAATGTTCAAGCAGAGCTGTTTGCCCTTTAACTGTTCTTCAGGATGGGACTGGTCAGGGCGTTGTGCATAGTACTTGATTTTTACACTTAAGAAAGACTTGTAGCACACTGCAGGAAATATACACACGATAATGGAATGCTAAATCAATCCTGATTCATAATAGATAGATATTCTAATTCATACATAGATATTGTAGCTATGGGATTTCTGACCTGAAGTTTTATTTTTTCTCTAAGAATTTTGCAGATAGAGATCAAGTACATAGAGAACAAATCAGAGTTCTGGGGATTTGTGATTTTAACCTTTAACTACTGAAGCCAAGGACAACGAATATGGTTTCTGCTATTTAAAATCTTCATGGCTGATCTGGTTATTAGACCTATAGCAAGTGCTATTAAATATCAAGAGGCTGTAATTGCTTGGATCATACAGTTGTCCTTGGTGATTTTTTTTCATCTTTTATATAGAGTACAGAGCTCACTGTTGCATTCTGTTACAAAATACGCATAGACTTTAAATTATTGACTTTTTGCTAACGTCCACATTAGTTGCTTCATCTTAATAGTCTATAGTGATGTTCTGGAATGAGACAGATTGTTGGACAATATTTGAAGATGTTAAAATATTCAACTGGGTTGTATATCCTAAAATGGTAAATTTTATAATGCAGATTATATCACAAAAGAAGGTATTCTGTACCTTAGAAGATAGAAGCATCTTACATGGGCCCTTATTCTGCCGATCATCTTAAAAAGAAAGGTTCTGGTCAGCATGAGGCATGTCTCCAGTTTTATGAGCTCTTGGGAATCACCAGGACAGTGGTGAATGATGACCATCATCATGTCTGATAGTAGTGCTTGCTGCTCGCTTCTTTTTTTCTACACTCAGGGCCATAAATAGCTAATAGGTATTTTACATCACCTCAATAGCAGAGTGGAAATGTGATTTACTGGTTTTGACCTCATCATAGAATAAAAAGTGCCCAACTTAAATAGCTGTCTAAAATTGATGTATGGCCAGACCATAATGTCCTCTTGAATGTGATGACACTATTTTGTCTCTAAGCCGAAATCAGAATAATGTTTTAATACTTATTTAAGATTACACATCAATTGTAAAGCTCAAGTTACATAGATTTTTGTGCCCTCGTTTTTCATGTGTATCAGTAAGCTGTTTCTTGTCTGTTTTATTACTACTGAGGAAAAAAAAATAATCCCCAGTATATTTCAAGGTAGTTACTGACAAATTGAAGTTGCAAACTCGTCATCCATCAGCAGGTTCATACATTGTTCCTTGTTTTCTTTGTGTCTTAGGGGACAATGAGAAGCACAGGCTTGTGGGTACTTAACTCAAGCTGATCATCAGCCTGTTTCTATTATTTGCCCATTTTGCCAAATCTGTGAGTTGTTTAGTCTGAGACAAACTAAAGCTTTCTTGGTTCCTGGATCCATGGATGCCCATTGGATGATAATAGCAGCACATGCCAGAGTTCTCCGGCCATAGTCCCGTTAGCTTAAAATTATGGAGAAAAAAATGATCTCATACTTAACACCAGGCTCTCCTAGCAATAACATTGCTTCAGTCTAAATTGAGTAAGCATTTGGATAATTCAACTTTTGTTTCCCATTTTATCAAATATCGTATTTATTCTTCTGTACTTCAATAGCCTTGTGGTAAGACATTATGTGTAGCCTTGAAATAAATAGTGACATTGAGGTTATTCTGACTTTTAAAGTTATTTTGGCAAAAGTATTTTATTGTATTCCAGGAATAACATTCAACATTTTTCACAAAATCTTCATTTCCATTTCTCCCCACCCTCTGTGACAGATGCATGTATCTTATATGATGTTACAAACATTTCCTTTCTGCTTGTTTTTTTTATAACCCATGCACCAAGTCAGCCCTTTTGATTTGTGACTCCTAAGGTTTATCTCTGAGTTACTTAACTGCCAGCTCAGGATATCTCCTTGAGAGTTACAGTTTATTTTTATTTTTATTTATTTTTTTTTTTTGAGACAGGGTTTCTCTGTGTAGTCCTGGCTGTCCTTGAACTCACTCTGTAGACCAGGTTGGCCTCGAACTCAGAAATCCGCCTGCCTCTGCCTCCCAAGTGCTGGAATTAAAGGCGTGCGCCACCACCGCCCAGCGAGAGTTACAGTTTATATTAAGAGAAACAGCACATGCATAGCCTTTTCATCAAAGAGGGCATTTGGAATGGTGTAAGTTTGGCAGAGTCCGCCAACTAACCAAACCTGAACCCTGTTCTTTCTCTTTCCTGTTAGTGACTGTGGATACAGATTAATACTCTGAGACCTACAACATAATTCCATCATTCATGATCCTTGACCTCTTGCCTATAAAAGTTCAGTGCATGGTAGTGTGTGTGTGTGTGTGTGTGTGTGTGTGTGTGTGTGACAGAAGGAGAGAGAGAGAGAGAGAGAGAGAGAGAGAGAGAGAGAGAGAGAAAGAGAGAGAGAGAAAGAGAGAAAGAAAGAGAGAGAATTCATCATTCTGCGGGCTGTCAATTTGACCCATATCTTTGACTTTCATCTTAATGCCAGTGGTGTAGAGAGCTTTAACATCAGGTGACAGAGAAAGCAACCCCCCACCCATTCTTCATGTCTTCCTTTGTGCCTTAACACCAGAATAGAGTCAGACCTTCCCTATCTGATTATTCTGTGCTCCTTTCCATAAACTGCTTTCACAGAGACTTGCTCAGAAATACCCTCATATTTTTATGGGATTTGGTGTTTTTTTTTTTTTTTTTTAAATCCAGTCCCATGCTAAAGAATTTAGTTCTCCTCCTGGTCTGCCCTCCAACAGTTCCTCATCCCATTTCTCCTACCTGGTCTCCAAGAGGATGTCCCCACCCTCCCACCCCACCAACGACTAGACTGTTAAAAAAAAAGATTAAAGATAAGAAAGAAACAAAAAAATGAAGAAACAAGCAAAGAAAGAAAGCCTCTATGAGATCCAGTTATAAGGCATTTTCTCAATTAGCTATCAATGGGCAAAGGCTCTGCCTATTGTGGACGGTACCATCCCTGGGCTGGTACTCCTAGTTTCTATAAAGCACCTCTCCATGGCTTCTGCATCAGCCCCTGCTTCCAGGATCCTGCCTTCTGTGAGTTCCTGTCCTGACTTCCTTTGGTGATGAACAACAATGTGGAAGCATTGTCTTTCCTATCCCCCACGCCCCCTCAAAAGAATTCAGTTCTCCTCACCACAGTTTGAATAACAATTCTTTCAGAAGCTACACCGATGCTTGAGCTTGAAGTCTTTATAGCCGCGATAGGAAAGCAACATTAGAACTAAAGTATAAGAGCATAAGGACAATAGAAAACGCACAAGAAGTCTAGAGAGGAGTTCAGGAGGCTTGCCTGAACCCTGCTCTGTTAATGTGCTGAATGTCCTGCACAAAGTAGGACTCTTCGTCATAGAGCTAACCACTCATCTAGTCTAGGGCTCTAAGAAGCCCAAGTAGGGTTAAGCCTCTCAAATCTCACATAACAAACGCCCTTTCAATATTTTAAAAATGTGTTACTTATTCTCTGAGAATTTTGTATAGATGTAGACTGGATTATGATTATGCTCACCCCTCATTTCCCCTCCAACTCTCCCAAGACGCACACGGCAAGCATGCCACTCCCATATTACAACAAATGCACTGCGTCCACCAGACAGCAATCAGGAGACAGTCAAGTTCAAACCCTTACCTTGAAAAATACTAGAAATTTCCCACCAAAGGTAGGTAAGGCAAATGAGTTTTGAACTCACATACAACAACCACAACAAAACATGAGAGTGAAATGATTTTTATATTTAAAACATAAACCAGTGTTTAAATAAATTATATGAACCTGTATGCAGCATTAAATGTGATTTCTGCAATTTTTTTAAAATCATGTTTTTTGAAAATAGTAAAAGTTGGCTGTAATTGAGCACACTTGCTCTGCTTTGTTAGAGCAGCCCTGGCTAGTGTTGGGTAGCTTTTTCTGTCATGATTAAGTTTGTAAAGTTTATAGAGGAGATTACTAGATCTCTACTGTGTTTCCAGAAAGTATCCTAAATATTTATTATTTTATTATTATTATTATTATTTATTATTATTATTTATTATTATTATTATTATTATTATTATTATTATTTGTTTTTCAAGACAAAGATTTATTTTGTAGCCCTGGCTGTCCGGGAACGTATTCTATAGATCAGGATAGCCTTGAATTCATAGAGATTCACCCGACTCTGCCTCCAAGTGTTGAGTTAAAGGCTTGTACTACCAGTGGCCTACATAAGTATTTATTTTCTTAATACCTCCTGTGAAGTAGGTATCATTTCTCTAAATTTTACAGATAAAGAAATATACCAGGAAGCATAACGATATCACTCAATGCTACAAAGAAATTTGTTGGCAGAACTGGAACTGAGTTCCAGGTAGCCTACCCATGAGTGCAGAAGTTCTGAATCATGGTGTGCTATCTCTTGGCTGCCAACTTTAGAGAGAGCTGTCACCTGATCTGCTGTCATGAAATTATGCAAATATGGTATTACCAACTGCTCAAGACAAGTCCTCGAGTCAGTAATATCATAGAAATTGATATTGTTGGAAGTTGTATCTTAGTATGTTTATTTTCTACTTAAGATGTTCATTCTCATGTTATATCTTACTAAATA
The DNA here is from genome assembly GCF_011762505.2 of Arvicanthis niloticus. Taxonomy (NCBI): domain Eukaryota; kingdom Metazoa; phylum Chordata; class Mammalia; order Rodentia; family Muridae; genus Arvicanthis; species Arvicanthis niloticus. The sequence continues at coordinate 10,987,297 of NC_047676.1, read as the reverse complement.
TAAAAGACAGAAATGTTAACAGCATAATATGAAAAATAAGAGGTGAACTCCACAGAAACAGAATAAAACATGCAAACAGTGATAATTCAAAGTTTCTTTGAAGACATGATTTCAGTATCAGAAGACATGACAAATTTCAGAAGATTATTTTGTGAATGTTGCTTTACTTATTTTTCATTGGAAGCAATTATCAAAGTCACTCTGTCCATGGCCTGGCTTTCAAAAGTTTGTTATCTCTGGTCTACCACTGTTTAAGAACATTGAATGGAACATTTTATCAGTTAGCTCAGGATAATCAAATCTTATGTTGTCTTGTAACTTGCCCAAGAGAGGAATCATTTCTGGGTTCAGTGTATCCCTGTTGTTCATACTCTGTGAGCTGCTTAGTGTCGCAGGTTATGAAATCAACTGTATGTACTAGACTGCTGGAATAAGGATTATCTTTATTTTACTTAATAATGGCTATGGTATAACAAGAGTAGAGAACCAGGTAACTCAAATATGACAGAAAGAAGCCACTCTATGCATCATAGTACATAAATGTGCTGTGATTTTAGGCATTCAGTGGGGACATTAGAACACATTCCCTGTGAAGATGAGGCTGCTCTATCATAATCCAGGTTTCTGGCTCTGAATTTTTTTTTTTTAAATTTCTGCATAACAAATACCATGAACTTAGCATCTCAAATGGAAATGCATTTATTATCTTAGAGTTTTGTAGGGCAGAAGTCTAGGATGCCTCAGATAGGTTTTTGATTAGGTTTTTATAAAGTCAAAATTAAAAAAAAAAATTAGCAGGGTGAATTTTTACCTCTAGCCTCTGAGAAAAAACCTTGCTTGTAAGATCATTCACATCACTGTCAGAACTTAGTCTCTGCAGCCATAGGTCTGACATGTCTGTTTTCTTAAAGGCTGTCAAGTGAAGTGTCCTTCTCAGCCACTTACTGTCCTTTACACATGGCTCTTACCATCTCAGAGATTACAAACCTTGTCAGGATTATTTCCTCTGTTTCTAATTTTCCCTTTCACTCAAGCCAGAGGACTCTCTGCCTTTAAAAGGCTCCTATGTCATGTGAGATGACCTAATCACAGCTGTGGGTCTGACACCAGGGGCTGAGGTCAGGAAAGCAATCCTAACTTCCACCAGGCAAAGCATTTACAATCTAGGGCCAGACAGAATGCAAGCCAAGTAGGTTGGGGGAAATTAAGATGTGTGCTTACTTCACTGATGAAATGAAGTAGAGTAATGAGTAAGACTGCACTTAGTGTGACCATTAAAAAGAAAATTCATCAACTCTTGCCTGGAGGCTTATCAAAATGAATGACCCACTTTTTATAATTCGGTCATGAATTCACTCTTAATTCAGGAAGGCTAAACCCTTTCAAAGTGAACTCTTAAAATTTCATAGACATGTCAGAAAAACCTTTGCTGGGCATTTAATTCTGGTTGGTTCATGTGGTGGCTTTTCTGACATGCATGACTTGTATTAACTTGAAATTGAAATATGTATCTTCTTAAACCCAGTTAACAGAAAAAAAAAAAAAAAAAAAAAAACCTGGTAGAAAGTCAAGACTCAAAAGAGATTTAGATACAAATGGTTCCAACTATTTCTTCCTTAAATTCAAATGAGGAGGTGACTGACACATGAAGCCATTTTTAAAGGGCCACCGAGTCAGAAACCCTACACTGCAGGAGATGCTGGTCTGAAATGGGAAGGCAGCTCACCATATCTGTTTCCTCAAACAGACAGGTTTTTCTCATACTTGTGTGATAGCTCTTTGTGTCTTGGAAATGGAAAGCCCCGAGCCACTGTTAACATTCTAGACAGCAGCCTCTATAGCACATAGAAAGTAGAATCTAACCAGTTTAAATAAGCAAACTATGTTCATAAATCCTCCTTACACACCATTTTTCTTTGCTCTAGATTCTCATTCCTGTGCCTAATGGGCTAATTGGTCTTCCATAGCTACTGTAAGGAGTCGGTGACTAAGAATATATGCTTAGCTTAAGCAGTAAGGCTATTATCTGAAGCGCTTTTAACTACCTAATGACTTCTCTCAAGAGCTCTTGGGCAGTTTGATTACCCAAACAGGGTGGTGCCAACTGACAATTGCCTCAAATAAGTTTCGACTGAATGCTACTACACGAGGCTGACCTTAGCTTTACTCTATCCTAGGTCATCTCAATGGTTCTCCTACACTTTCTGTCTCCTTTCCTTTTGTTTTTCTTCACCTCATCTTCAGTTAAATTGTAGTACTTCTTTAGTATGTACCTTTACACTCAGCTAATAATGATGCAGTTAGCTCAGATTCTGTCTTGTCAGGCAATCAAGGTTCCTTGTGCACACTCTTCAAGTGTATAGAAAACATCTAGAAAATATTACCTTGTCTATTATTATTGACTTAAAACAAAGGTACTTAGGATTATACATGAACATGACATGTCCTGTTGATCTAATATTACTGTGTTAGTTGTTGTCCTGAACCAGGATTCCAATGTCCAAAGCAATTCTTGTCACCTGTGTTACATACTAGAGTTAAATTAAATCAACAATTGTGCGCATGCTATAGCTTTCTGTGTCACATTTTGTTAATTTTCACAACAATTTGCTCTGAAAGAACAAGTATAAAGCAGAAGTTTGAAGAAACAGTGCCCATGTTCCTCTCAGCCTATCTGATCTTTGGACAGGGTCCTCTCAGCCTTTCTGGTCTTTAGACAGTTTATCTAGTATCCCTGAGACTCTGACTTTTGTTTCCTTTAGCAGTTTGGAAACTAGTAATTACATTTTTCCCTGCTCCTTTGAGGTGTTAATTTTCTCCCAGCCTCTTGTCAGTTTTACAACCCAGGAAATGTTTCTCTCAAGGACTTTGAAGCTATGACTTCAGAATATAATTATTCAGAAAGATAGTGTCTCCAGTGACCAGTCTCCGGGAGAGCTGGGTTCTAAAGTGCCACTTAGCAAACAGATGGCCTAATCAAGCTGACCTTCTTTCCCACAGAACCCTTATGTTACTTTCATATTGGATCCTCCAGATCTTAAAAACTCTCTACAGTGTTTACTTGAGAAATATTGGTGTATGCCTGTGTGTGTGTGTGTGTGTGTGTGTGTGTGTGTGTGTAAATGGAGGAGAGTTTCAAGTATGCATAATGGAAATTATGTGGTCAGAAAGCAGAAGGAAGCTAACTTATTTACACAAGAGGGAGAAATATATACATACATACATATATACATATGTACATATGTACATATATACATACATACATACATACGTATATACCATTAAGTTAATAGACTCTGAAAGGTTTTAATCTATTAGCTATAGGATGTTAGGTCCAGCATAGAGGTGGGCAAGAAATGACTACTTAGGGGGCAAAACTTAGCCCATATATATGTGTGTATATATACATGCATATATGTTACATATAATATATATGTTAACATGTATATACACATAGTATATATATGTATATAGATATATGTTGATTGACTGACTAGGATTTATTGATATGTACATGTTAAAATGGTGTACTCCTAGAGTCTGATTACCATACCTTGGGCTAACTTTTGCCCCCTAAGTAGTCATTTCTTGCCTACCTCTATGTTGGACCTAACATCCTATAGCTAATAGATTAAAACCTTTCAGAGTCTATTAACTTAATGGACCACTAGATTACAGCAACACAAATAGCTAAGAATGTCATCAGATTGCATTTAAAGCATAGAATATATTTCTCCATCTTGCTATACCCCACCCCTCTAATGGACCCTCCAATATGTATATTAGATGGATTGATTTATAAGTCTTTTTTTCTGCTACCATAAAACTCTATGAAACCACTTGCATATTGGAACATTATATATTGGGAGAGTTACATGTATGTTCCTAAGCTATGCTCACTCACATTTTCTCTTAAAAAAAAAAAAAAGCCTTGCCCTCTATTCCTTTGAAGTAAGTTGTTTATTTTGACAAAAGTATGAAAAATACTAATGAAAACTATTATTTTATGCAAGGTAAAAATAATAAAAATAATTTTCTTATCTTCTATTAATATAGAGTTGTGAAAAACACTTTTATTAATAGTCTTGGTCAATATTTAATAATTGTGAATAAAATATTTTTTTATCTATTTATTTGATCCATAATACTTGTCTCCTTGACAACTGTTAACATTAAATAACAACTGTGTTTTAAAGGAATAAGAAAAAACCATGTGTATTCTGTAGCAAATGAAAGTGACCTGGTCTGGGAATCATGAACTTAAGAAAAATATTAAGACAAATTCTGCCATGGGGAGCATTACATGAATTTTTATAGACACAGAACCAAAAAAGCTACAAATCAATACATCTAATAAATGAACTGACAAAGGCATTAACTAGGCATCAGGCATAAGCTGTCACCGCATCTTTAAAGTTAAGGTTTCTGGAAGTTTCAAGTTTGCTAAGCTTAGTGATACATCCTGAAACTTTACCTAAAAGTTAGGACAGACAAAAGTTTGAAATTATGTGTTATAAATAATCTTATACACAGCAAAATAATTTTACTTCTCAACTTGTAACATTCCACCTCTCTAGGATTACAGTATTTTAATCCAGCAAAGTTATGGAGCCAGCAGGAATTCTGATAAAAGTGCAACTTCCTTAGAGAACTTCAGTCAGAACATTCAAAGCAGGTGAAATATGTTTCCCAAGCTCACATGGTCAAAACTGGTATTTAAAGCTATACTCCTCAATTTTATAGCAAACCTCTCAATGATACATTCTAACTTACACACATTCCCTGTAAGGAAGGACAACAAAACAAGTACATTGAAAAATATATCAGAGACAGGAAGAAGCTCACTTACTAAAAACGGGGGAAGAGGACTTTATAAACCCATCTTAACTTTGAGATACAGCAATAATATATTGAAAGTCTCCCAAGTTTAGTATGAGACTAAAGAAAGAGTGACTTCTGCCTCCGTAGTCAGATTTCCTTGGTAATGAGTGTCCAAGACTGTGAAGGCTCTGATTTATGTGGAAGAAAACATGTAACATTGGAGTAGTTTTATGCATGAGTATAGAAAGCATAACATTCTTGGGTTAAGGACAAAAGTAAGTTTCTAAAGCAATAGCAATATACAAAAAGAATTGTACTGGTTTCTTTGGGCTTTGTTTGCCAATTCTAGGACAGACTATTTCTCTATAACTAATCTCTCTCTCTCTCTCTCTCTCTCTCTCTCTCTCTATATATATATATATATATATATATATACATATGTATATAATCTATCTACATCTATATCTAATATATATATCTATATATCTATATCATATATCTATATCATCTATCTATATATAGAGATATAGATGTAAATAGAGAGATAGAGACAAATATACATAGATATATGTGTATGTATAAAAGAGAAGCTATAACGTAAAAGAATCCAAATCAATCTTGATAGCAAGTAGGTCTGTATGACTCTGTTCCTTCAATAAGATGTTATTGTTAATGACATGTAACCAAAGATCCTTTTGGTTTCTAAAATACAGAGTTTATATCTCTCAAAGTATTTAAAAAAGAAATTTAGGAAAATGAAATCAGTGAGCCAAAGGAGTATGGAGTATGAGAAACATGTAGAGAACAGGCCATCAAATATTTACTGAGTTTGGAAGGGACGAAGAAGAACAAGACCCCAAGGCTGTATATTTGAAAACATTGATACAAAATTCCATTCTGATTATCCAGTGTTTTTTTTTTTTTTTCATTAGAGTGCTGTCTCTATCAAATCTGTGAAAGCTGACTCACTCTTCCTTCAAATAGCAATTCACCATTGATCAAAATGAAAGGAACAAATGGTGTGGTACCCAACCCCAACTGATACATCCACAATGAAACCCAACATCTGAGACTTCCAACATTATAGCAGAGTGGAAGAAAGAATGTAACAGTCGGAAGACCAGGACATCTGCTCTAAGATTGTGCATGCATCCATCATCACTCAACAGTATGGTAATGTAAATAATAACTGAAGATCAGTAGACAATCTAAGGTAAATGAGGTGAAATCTCACAAGGCTCTACCCCTAGATGAAGAGGTATAGGAAATTAATAGCTTCCAAGAGAAAAAGAATCAACATTTTCCAGGAATGATACTTCTAATGGGTTGATCAGTTTCAAATTTTCAACTCTAAATTCATAGACACATGAACAAACTAAATGGCCTCATCAGGTTATGTTTGTGTGTGTGTGTGGGGGGGGATGTTGTTCTCTGTGAGTAGCAGTAATAGTTAAAAAGAAGAGAGTGAGTGGAAGGGAGAAAGGGAGAGCAGTTAAAAATAATACACATACATTACTTGTGTGTGAGATTCTAAAAACAATTTTTAAGAAGTCTTTAATTAAAAAAAAATGTCTCTGAAAAATAACCCTCCATGGTGCAGTGTCTCAGGCTTTTATTTATCTCTTGATCTTTTTGTAACAGATTTCTGTATTTTCTTCTTCTTTGTTTCTCTAAGAAAGTAACTTACTTTATCCTAATTAACTTACAAGTGAAAATATCACACAGCAGGCTTAACAAGGCATCCAAATGCTTGTGGAGTCTCAGATTCTGTGTGAATACACAGTTAGAATGGGTTTTCTGGAGCAAAGAAGCCTTGCTTAGGGTTTTACACATTTATTATCCATGGCATATTTATTTTCTGTGGTCCTGGCTACTTCAGAATCTGCCAAATTAAATTCACTTTTTCATAGACGGTAAGTGTATCTACCCCTTTGTTACTTTCTTTTGTCTTGCCTGGCTGTCTCCATACCACAGTCAGAGTAATAATTTTCAACCTTCAGTCAGATCATATTTCTTCATTAAAAAATGCTTAATAGTTTCTAATTATGATAATTAAGAAATCTGACTCCTTCCTACTCAAGCCAACCTCAGCAAGCTTCTATCTTGCAGACTCTGTGCTGTTTCACTTAACTGGACCCCTATCTTTGTGTATGTATCTTGTTTAGAGTTCAGCTGGGCAAGTTTCTTCTCTCCCTTTCCTTGACATTTTGCATCATCAGAATGACTGTATAATTTTACATTGTTCAGTAGGTTTATATTGTATATCACCATATACAATTATTTGATCTTGTCTTTAAAAATAAGTATTCCTGTTTTAGGACCGTGAAAGGCAGCCTGGTTTCTGGTCAAGCACAGGCTGGAAACTCCAGTGACCCCAGCTGACCCTGAGGGACCCCAAGTGACCCTGAGGGACAGCAGGCATTTCACCATGCCGCCTGATTTGTGTCCTTCAGCTACTTAAGGGCAACCCTCCAAGTCTCTCCACTGGTAGAGGACAATCAGGTAGCTTCAAGACAGATCTCCATATTAATGAGGTATCTAAAGGTCAGAAGGACTTAGCCAATTAAGCTTTCCTTCCCAGACACTCCTCCCTGCAAAAGGTATTTAACCTCAGGCCTGCCCTGAGAAAACAGGGTACTGTTTTACTGTTTTACTCATCCACTCTCTGCCATGACAATAAAAGCCTTAAAACCATGGACAGCCTCTTTTCTTTAGAGATCTGCCAGTGGGGAACTGTAGAGAAGGCCTTCGTCTACAGGGCCACCATCTAGTCTCCGAAGCTAGGCCTCTCTGTGCTCCCAGCCATGACCACCAAGCAGAGCCCAAGCCAAGGATTCATCCCTGTGGGACACAGCCAGAGTTCTCCTCTCCCCTTTGGTTCTCAGTTCTTCCACGTAATCCAGCAGTGCCTGGGTGTCCAAGAGCCTGAGAACCAGATGGCCCCCGGTCCCCCTGCAGGCCTGGGGACTCCCAAGCTAGCTCTGTCTGCCCCTGGAACCTCAAATTGTGCTCCGCGACCCCTGGAGTGGTCTCTTGCGGGGCTTTACATGCCCCAACTCTCGCTGGAGCCTGCGTGGGGTAAGCACAGTGAAACTTCCGCGTCTGAGTCCCCTAGCCCTGTGGTGGGGCAGACACGGCACCCCACTTAACCCAACACCCATGTCAGCTTCTGTACAACCCCTTAAAGTGGATGGATTTTTTAAAAAACTCTTTAGATATCCTTTTGTTTGTATCTAAAGGAATTTCTAACATTAGGGGATATTTTGTGAGATGGCTCGGGAAAATATGACCTTTAGCCCTGCCAAAAATGAGGAGTTCCTACAACCTTCTGTTCCGTCATTCTCTAAGCTAAGTGAAGCCTCATTGTTATATAACACTGGCACTTATCACTCTTAGAAATAGATACAATGTATTAATTTCTGAGAATATTTCTGCACAGCTTCTGGGTAATTAGTCAAGGAGTGTTACCATGGCAACTGGGAAGTATGATCTCTATGAGGAACCATAGGAATTCAGCAGATGCTAGACAACCAAGGGCATCTTCCCAGTCAGCAATGGTAACCCATCCTCTTCACCCAAATCATGCAAATTCAATTTTAAAAAGTCTATTTTTTTTAAATGGTAGGCATATGTTCACAAAAAATCCAATAGAAGGTAAAGAACTTTCCCACGTATACCTGCACCACATTTATGCATGGCCAATATCCTTCACCAGAGTGCTGAGTTCCTTAGGATATGATCCGGTATTAACATACCATTGAAACCCAAGCTTTGTGGTTTACATAAAAAGGTCACTAGTTGCTGTATATCTTACAGGTTTACACATCAGTCTGCAAGACTCCTTTTTTTTTTTTTTTTTTTTTTTCAGATAAAGTAACACTGTTTCTAGGTGGGTTTGAGTTGTTGGAGAACTTGTCACTTAACTGCGGATGTTAAGAAATTGTAACACAAAGTTTGGAGCAGCACAGAGGTTGTGGGAAATTTTACAGTTCTTATATCAAATTGTTTTGAAAGCTATGTATGTATGACACAAAATTATGTAATAAGTGATACAGAAAACAAACACACACAATGTGTAGTGAATCCTTGTAAAGCAGAATGGCGAAGAAAAGAGTAACCATAGGCTAGCAGTTTACTTAAATATTAAAGATACATATTAGGAGTTCAACATAGTTTCTTTTTTGGAGTATGACTTTTTATGGTCAGTAATTATAGTAGTTATTTTTTCTTGATATTTTGACAAAATAACAGGAACTAAGCAACTGAAGAGAGAAGGGTCTATTTTGTATTAGAGTTTGAGGAGAAACTACCTACAATGGCAGAAGAGGAGATCAAGGGGACTGATTGGTCCCATTGCACCACAGCCAGTAAGATAATCAGATATACGTTGGTGCTTCCTTTCTCCTTTCTAATCAGTCTGAGACCACAGTCCCAGAGATACTCCCATCCCTATTGGAGTGGGTTCTCTGGAAACACCATCACAAACACACCTATAGGCTTGTCTCCTTTGTGAATATAAGTTTAGTCTAGTTAAGAACCATGATAAAGTGTCTAGCACAATCGTAACAAATATTACACTAAACCTAACCTTAATGAACAGAAGAAAACCTTTTAGAGTCCCATCCAAGCCAACAGAAAATTCAGTAGTTTTTAGATAGAAAGTATTTGAAGCAAATGCTCTCATACACACAACATGCTTTAAGAACTGATAGCTTTCCTGCAAACAACGCATGTCTAGTGGTTCAGTAAATAAGAAGACCATTGAAGAGAGCATCTACGTTTAAAACAAATGAGAACATAGCAGATAATAATTTGATTGTATGTGGGTAATTATAGTGGTTTTAAGATTATACCCATCAGTTCTGCTTCAGTTATTCATATACAGTATGAATAATTATATTCATATATATACATATATATTAAAAATTCTTAGAGTATATATTTAAAATACACACACAAACAATTTAGAGAGATGTAGTGAAAAAGAAGACAACAACAAAAACATTTGTACCATTATACTATGTTAAAAAATTCGCAAAAGGTTACAATACTTTACGAATGCAGGTAACGCAAAGGAAAAATACTCTCATACAAAATTGTCTCATGTTACTAGCCATTACAGAATTGTGAATTAACCCTTCAGTGATGTGTGGTAATGGCTAAAATGATAAACACCAGGAAAACTATGAGTTGACAGATATGGAGAACAGTGGTCTTTAATTACATGTAGGATGCTACAGAATAGCATGGGTAAAGAGTAGTCTTGACTCTCTTAAGAAACTAAACACTATATGACTAACACTCGTGCTTACGGATGGTTAATAACAGATTAATGACTAAATGTCCTCACAAAGGTGTGAACTTGAATATTAATGCACACTTTGTTGGTATTAATGGTTGGAAACAAAGTTACAACTGGAGAATAAATAAGCTAGAATATTTTGCCAGGTTATTTTGACTGTGACAAATATGTGTGAAAAGCAACTTAATGGAGGGAAAGTGTGTGTGAGAGAGTGTGTGTTTGTATCTGTCTCTGTGTGTATGTGTGTGTGTGCATGTGTGTGTACATGCACATGTGTGTGCTTGTGAGGTCCTGTCTGTGTGTGTGTGTGTGTGATTTTGACTGCAACATATATGTGCAAAAATGAACTTAAAGGAGGAAGTGTGTGTGTGTGTGTTTATTCTATTTTATATCTTTCTCATTACTCTGGATTTTACTTACCAAGGCAGTATCTCTTTTTGAACCCAGAGCTCACTACTCAGATAGTTTAAAAGGCTTATTTTCCTGATACCTTTGCTTTTGTTCTCTCTTCAAAGTGGTGGTGACCATTTATGCCCATTTTTATGTGGGTGCTGACATCCAACATGAAATTTTATTGATGTTCTTTATTTGTTAAACCATCTCTCTCCTTGAAGGGTTTATTTTGGCTCACAGTTTTAAATGCTTCTGTCTAGAGTCACTTGGATCATGCTTCTTAGATATGAGGCAAGGTAGGATCATTATGGAGGAAAGACATAGCAAGAAGAAAACTATTCTCTTTATTGTAGGAAAAAAACAGAGATAAAGGATAAGAGTTTCGTTAGTTTGAATAGAAATGGGCCCATTGACTCATCTGTTTGAATGCTTGGACCATATGAAGAGATTATTAGGAGGTGTGGCTTTGCTGGAGGAAGTGTGTGACTCAGGGAAGGCATTGGTGTCTCAAGTCTTGCCTGTGTGTCTCAATCTCCTGCTGCTTGCAGATCAAGATGTTGAACTCTCAGCTCCTTGTTCAGCATCATGTCTGCCTGCATGCTGCCATGTTTTTTCTCCATGAGAATGGACTAAACCTCTGAAACTACTGTGAGCCATACCCCATTAAAGGTTTTAATTTGTGGAGGCCATGAAATCTTTTCACAGTAATAGAAACCCTAAGACAAGAGCCATGGGAACGGAACCTTCAAAGACACACTCCCAGTTGCCTTTGTGTTCCAATGTGCCCTCACTTGTGAAACTTTGTACCATTTTCTAGCATAGCACAACCAAGTAAACCAATCCTTCAACACTTGAGTTCCTTGGGAGCATATCACAATAAGTATCCTGTCAATCGTTTACTACTTCAGACAACTCAAAATGCTCATGCATACATACACTATTCAAAGTGAGTGAGGACAGATAAATGAAACAATCTACTTGATTTAAACATGAAATCCTGTAACAGAAAAATTACAGAATGAAAAGAAAAATTGGTTATTATTCTGAACAGGGAATAGAAAGATTGACTTCAAGAAGCTCAAAGAGGCGTTTTGAAGTAGTGAGAATATTTCATCTCATTCCCAAACTATATATCTTTGCTCCAACTCACCAAATTGAAAAGTAAAACTCATGAGCTTTATGTAAATGAAAATTTAGTAAGGTGGGCTCAAAAATTAGAAAGAAAATAAATGATTTTTCCCACCAGATGAGTCACTGGAAACTTAAATGACTATTAAGTGGTTAGGTCAGAAGAAATCTGAATTGTTTTGTAAGAGAATAAAAATACAACAATATCCATACAAACATAACATTGTGTAGGGTTTTGGTTCTTTTTTTTTTTTTTAATTCAGACTTAATTCTGTATTGTGTTTCTAGTCTATAAGAGCTAGTAGCTTTTTTTTTCCTAACAAAGACTGGTTGTTTCTCTTCTAAAAATGAGCTGTTTTTATTTCTTAATTATGTATGTATACTTGAGTCTCTGTGAGAGCATGCACATGCTAGTATTGTTACCCATGGAGGCCAAAAGATTGAAACCCATTAGGTGAAGTCACTGTCAGTTATGAACCACCCATGTCGGTGCTGAAAAACAAATGGGGCACACTTGTGTCCTAGGCCAGAGCAGTATATGCACTTACCCACTAAATCAGTGTTACAGCCCAGGCCTCCTGTTTATAATGGGGCTTTTTCTTTTCTTCTCCTTTCTTTTGTTTTCTTTCTTTTCTTTTATTTTCTTATCTTTCCTTTCCTTTCTTTTTCTGTAATGTAATTGTGGACCAGGCTTTACTGTCCTAGGAGACAGAAGCTTCATTAGGTACGCCACAGTAATTGTTACTTCATATCCCCTCTATTTACAATGAAGCCCTTTAAACAAAAGATCTCTATTTTTGTTTTCATTTTCCATTTTGATCATGTTATAACCTTCAGGAATTAAGCCATTACCTCCATGCATTATTCCACAAAAATTACTCCAGAGACACCTTCCAGTTCACCGCCTGCATCAGCCTTCCATGTTATTCGCTTCAGCTCAGTGATGCTATTTGTCTAATCCCCAACCTCCCCAGCTTCCCTTCTTTTACAATAACAGCTTCCTTTCAAGTTTGATGGCATTATCTGGTCATGGTGTCTCTCCTTTACCACTACATGCATTTGTTCCTTTTCTTGTATATGCCGCAGGGGTAACTTAAGAAAGGCGTTTATTTTACGCTACTGGTTTGAAGGGATGTTGGGGCGGGGTGTAGTTTCTAGTTGGTTACTTTGTATTGAAAACCTGAAAATAGAGCTCAAAATGGTTATCAAGATTCCCAAGACCTGTTTTATAAGAGCCCTTATCCCATTCATGAGCATGGTGCCCTCATGCCTCAACCATGCCTGGGCGTCTTTATACTGCACTGAGACTTGATCTCAACATAAGAATTTGCAGATGTTCACAGCCATATAGGATCAATGCTACAGGTACAATACCAAGAATAAGGATAAAGCAGAAAGTGAGGCAGAGGGCAGAAGAGCGATATGTGAGCACAGGTAAGAGACACAGGTGGGATTCAGAGAAAACAGCTCCTTAGCTGAAGTACTTCCAGTGAAAGCAAGAGTAGAAGGTGGCTTAAGATCAGACCACTAGACACAATTAGGCTCAAAGTAGAACATCATCAATGATTTATATTCAGATGGAAGACATGGCCAGAATTACATTCTAGGGAATATTTTGAGAATCAGCGAGATGGTGTCTTAGAGTGAATATAAAGAAGACAAGAAGTTAAACTGAGAGACTTTTAAAATATTGCAAGAAATAATGAGAAGTACTCCAGGGAAACGACCGGCAGGAATGGAAATATGAGGTGAGATGTAATAAAAGCATTAGAAATGAGCACATTAAGGACAAATGTGATGCGCAATCAAACAGCTTTACAGATGCTGCAGCAGAACTTGTATGGGGGTTGAGGCTGTGCGTGTAGAGATGGTCAGATATTCTCACAGCCTTTGACTTCAAAAGTGAGCTAAAAATTCTTAACTATTGCTACACTGTGCCAGGGCAACAGCTCAGTGTGAAAATCACTTACTGCTAAGTCTGATTATCAGAACTCTCCCTTCAGGACCTATATGCTCCATATCCCCCTGTTTCTCTCTTCCTACTTCCTTCCTTCCCTCTTTCTTACACACACACAGATGCAGACACACACACAAATGTATACATATACATCATATACATATATACATACACACAGATATCTACATCATATACATACATACATATGCATATATAAGTACTTTAAGAAGAAATAATGACCTTTAATCTTAAAATCATTTGTTCTACATTTGTAATTACAGATGATTTTATTTAATAAAATATTATTTGAATATACATTATTAAATCTAAGAAACCAAGTGTAAAATCTGAATATTGGAGTATTTCAATTATATGTTATTTCAGAAAATGCAGAATTATGGAGATAGTATAAATAAAACTGCTTATCAGTCGGTTGAAAGGATTGAGGGACACACTGATAACTGGGGCATAAGGAATGTTATAGGTCAGTGAATTCCGTGCTGTCCTCTAATGACCAAATAAGTTGTCCATTATGTAACCCATAGAAAATACAGTGGAAAGTGTAAAATCTAACGACACAGTCCTTGTAACTTATGCAACATTATTAATTAGAAAGTTTCAGTATTCATCGCTGGTGTCGATGTGCCTTGCTAATGTTAATATGTTAAATGGATGGGTTATTGTGAGGACATGTGTGAAAACTTGTATTTCAAGCCTAACTTCTTTTGAATCCTAAGACTGCTCTAATATTTAAATCTATTGACAAAGACTAGGTTTTTATGTTCTTCCAGTTGGCAATGTGGTAATGACATAATATTTAGTCTTAAAAAGTTAAAAACCAAATGTGAACATGTACTTTTCCTTTTCTTTTTGTATACACAAGTGTCAGCTGGTGTTCAATTTAGATCCCAGAAGGAGAATTCAACATCAGATCTTTTCCATCATTGGGAAGAACAGACACAAATAATCCCACCCACGCTAATGATTACACTCTGTAAAGCTTCCCATACACTTCTGCCCACTCCTCACATAACCAGCATTATGGTATGGACTTATTTCCAGGGGAGAAGACTTTTCCCAAGAAGGTTAGCTGTAGATAATAGAACTTCATAAAACACCTTCTCTGACCATTTATTTCGCTTACTCCCTTTACCACACTGAGAAAGCACATTGTCCCCAGGAAAACAACTAAAGTTTTTACTTATATCAGTCTCTAGGTAAAGTGTCTTAGGTGATATACAGAAGTCTCTTTAATAAACACACTGTGGTAAGCTACTGTTCTTTCACTGAGTGAGATTATAGTTTTTAATACTTTAGAAACTCTGTCATTAAAAGAATTGATTCTAATTAAATAATGAGGAAACAAATATAAGACTTCAGAGCAATAAAAGAAAAAGTGGGACCCACAAATGTTCGACTCTGCCTCAGAGACATTGAACTCATTTGCAGGGAGGATCTCCCACTCTGTCAATGATATTCTCTTTGATGAGACATGCTTTTCTCACAGAGAAAGTGCTTAAGATTCTTCATAGCACAAGTGCAAGAAGTCTTTCTTTTCGCCCTATTTCCCTTGAACTCCATTCCAATGGGTCTGTAAAAATATCTCTTCAGGATGTACAGCAACTCCCCAGCCTCCTTCTTGTCCATAGCGTGAAGGCTAAGATTTTCTGTTATGCTTTGAATGCCATGACAGTTGCCTGGATTCTAAGACATGTCGGGAAAGAGTGTCTGGTAAACTAACCAACTCTTAATCCATTTTACTGTATCAGGTCAATATACAAGAACTATACCTATTGCCCTTCATTTATTTAGAATCATTCCATCTCTTTGTTTGTTTGGTTGTTTTTGTTTTTTGTTTGTTTTTTTTTGTTTGTTTGTTTGATTCTCATTCATTGGAAAAAAGACCAACCAAAACTCAATGGCTTTCACTTCTTGTGAACCTTAATAGACTGTTATTGGTGTGCAAGCTATTGAAAATTGAACAAACTAGCTAAAATGAAAGTCAAAGAGAGAATCCTGAATGCAGTAAGGGAGGGGAACTCTATCATGTACATGAGAGCTGGTGTAAGATTATCAGTGGTTTTCACAATGGGAACTTAAAATATTAGAAGGGAGTCATGATGACCCCCAGTTGATGAATGGGACTACCCCACTCACCTTGAAAGTAATAATCCAGAATTCCTCTTATCAAAAGGAAATGCAGGAATAAAGAGTGGAGCAGAAACTGAAGGAAAGACAATCCAGTAACTGCCCCACCTAGGGATCCATCCAATCTACAGACACCAAACCCAGACACTTGCTGATGCCAAGAAAAACTTGCTGAAAGGAGCCTGTTATAGCTGTCGCCTGAGAGGCTCTGCCAGAGTTTGACCAATACAGATGCAGCTGCATGCAGCCAAACATCAGACTGAGCAAGGGGATTCCAATGGAGGACTTAGGGCAAGGACTGAAAGAACTGAAGGGGTTTGCAGCCCATAGGTAGAACAACAATATCAACCAACCAGACAACCCCACCAAAGTTCCCAGGGACTAAATCACCAATCAGAGTACACATGGAGAGACTCATGGTTCCAGCTGGATATGTAGCAGAGGAATGCCTTGTCTGGCATCACTGGGAGTGGAGCCCCTTGGTTCTGTGGAGGCTCAATGACCCAGCATTGGGGAATGCTACTGTGAGGAGGCAGCACCCTCATAGAGGCAAGGGGTGGTGGGAGGGCACAAGGGGGGTTGTAGAGGGAAAACTTGGAGGAGGTAACATTTGAAATGTAAATAGATAAAAATAACTAATCAATAATATGGAAAAAAGATAAGGGAGTGATGAGTTATTGTCAAAGATTTTGAAGAACATATTGCTTGCTCCAAACACTGTCTGGTGGAACTAGCTTCTAAAAACAGAAGAATGAATGAAGACCACCAAGAAAATAAAAGTGGAGTGAGTTTATAACAAGGGCACATAACTTACAAGAAATGCAGCAGGAGTGCCATGCAATGGAAGGACATGGACATCAGAGAGTCCTTAAGTGCCAAGCATATGAAACATAGACACATATGAAATAGTCTCTAGCCCTATAATATTCTGATCTGAACTATTGAAAATAGCTCAATTGTAGCCATTGTAGCCAGGCTTGCCTAGAATTTCTGAGGTAGCTTAAGCTGGTCTTACACTCATAGCAATTCTCCCAGTCTCCTGAGTGCTGGGTGGGATTAGAGATGTGTGTGTGTGTGTGTGTGTGTGTGTGTGTGTGTGTGTGTGTGTGTGTAAAACCTAGACAAAATCTAGACAGACCTGTAAAAGAATGTTGATTGGTTGACTGGTCCTTTCCAGGAGCTAAGGAATTGAGGCAGGGACTACTGCTGTTCAGTGGATACAGAATTTGAGATGAAAATGCTTCATAAGAGGAAAATGTTCAAAACCTGCAGGAAAGCTCTAAGGCTAACACTACTACAGTGCTCATAAAAACTTTGATCAGAATTGTGTATTTTGTGATGTTTACCACGAAAGCTCTTTCCTGTGAATTTTCTAGTGGATATCCTTATTGTTACATTTCTATCCTGAGATGAATATGGCATACAATGAATACAATTTTCTCCAATATTTTATTAGTCAATGATTATAGATTTGTCAATGTGAATTAGAGGACCCGAATGAAGTGAATAAGAAAAAAAATGTATTTACTCCTATCGTTGCTTGGTTTGTCAATAATTTTTAAACGGAAGTGTTTTTTCTCTACATTCATACCGTTATCTTCCCCAGAAGGGGAAAAGAGAAAGATTGAACAACTGACTATATCATACAATGATGGTGATCTTCAAGCAAGAAACACTCATTTATTTATAGAGTTTTAGGGGAAACGATGGCTCCATATCCCATAACCCTTCCTCAGAATTCTCACATTGAGTCTATCTACACTTCGATATCATTACTATTCTATGGATGGCCAAGTATTAGATTCTGCCTATGTTTGCATAAAATTACTCTTGTATAGAACATTTTCCATCTCGCTTAATTTCAGATGCTCTTTAAAACTGCAAACACAACATATTTTGACTTCAATTTAGAAATCCTACAATATGCTTATGAAAATTAATACCCTCCTAACAATTTGTATTGGTAATATAATGAAATTATATAATTTTTCCATAAAATAAGATAGCCTTTTGGTTATTTTAATGGCATTCTCTTACAACATGTTGCTAATACTAATGAATTACTTGTGACATAAATTGCATATCTCTGACAATATCTAAACATTGTAAATTGAACTTGGTGTAATAGTAAAATAAATAAACAAAATGGACCGAGAAACTCAGAGATCATCTTTCAGAGTCCAAGTTCCATGAGTGCAGATCCCATTAAACATAAAACTTTCTGTAACAACAAAAACTACAGCAATACGTTTGAGATAATACATTGAGTATTATGTCAATAAATTTAATTATGTTCTAAACATGTCTTATCTTTTTAAAATGAACATATATTTTAGTATATTATATTAAAACATGCTAAATCAAGTTTATTTTCCATTTGCCTCCAAAGTTTGCATTTGGTATAAATATTAAGACCGTAGCTTTGCCAAATAGGAGCTAAAAATTTTAAGATGATAGCACTGAAGTATCACATTTTTTAAAATAATGTATGCCTATGCATATAGATATAGATACATATAAATATCTGTATATACAAATCATACATCCTCTTCAGCAATCATGGAAGCTTTCTGTACTTTAAGTCTTTATCACCATAGGAGAAAAATTTTTAAAGCTGATGCTAACCTTACTTAAGTGGCATTCCCTTGGCTAGGTGTCATTTGATCAAGACTAGTTGGTTTGCCGGCTTCATTTTCACTTCTTCCATTTTCTGCACAGTTTGTAGTCTTTAATTGTATCCTTCTCAGTCTTCCGGTTTGCTGGGTGAGAGGTCTCATTATTAAAGAGAGCATTAGCTGCCTTAGCATTCTTAATCTCCCAGAAAAGCTCAGATTGTTTCAGGCAATTTTTAGCCTTATTTATAGTCATTATAATTTTTCTCATGTACAGAGAAATGCAGAAGCCTGGAAAATATGGATAAATAACATCCATCCTTCAACCTGCCTAAAGGTTAAGATTGGAACTACCATATGTATATCTAATGAATTGTTAGAATTGTGTGATGACTTCTAAGATTAAATAATACTTTTTAAAAATATGGAAAATTTTGTTGACTACAGTTGGTGGTCTCAGAGTCCATCCTCTATCTTATGTAAAAATTGGGCAATGAGAAAAAAAAAAAACCTGAAAGGCAGAGTGCTAGTTATTCCACATGCATTAATACTCTTCTTGTCTGTTTTAGCAACTTGATGGCCAAGTCTTTTACTAATTAATCTAAATTTTTTGGCTAATTATAAAGTGAAGGAACAACAGTACCTAAATTCCTTATTGAGATATTCATTCAGCCATGAGTATATTTTCTGGATATCCCTTGTGTTAGAAACTCTTGGAAAAAAATAATTGAATGCTTTTATCAGAAGATTCCTCAGGACAGTTTTTATGCCATGAATATGTGAATCTAGCATCTTCCTAATTTCATGTTTTTTTTTTTAAATTGTTAACATCCTACATTTACTTGGAACCAGTAAAATCATTTAAATTTGAAACAAATACTGCAATTGTTACTGTATTTTTGATGTTGGTATTAGTTTTTGACTCTATAGGAATGAATTTTTTTCTGAAAACAATTATTGAAACACAAACTGAAACTTAATGAAAAGACATTTGTACCATATTGAACCAACCTCTATAGTCTCAACTGAAACTAATTAGATTTTTTCATGTATATTGAAGTATTAACATTTTTCATTCAAAATCTATTTTGATGATATTCTTGTTCCTCTCTGTACTGGTCAGTGTTCTATTGCTGTAAAGAGACACTGGGACCATGACAATGCTAATAAAGGAAAGCATTTAAGTGTGACTGCTTATCATTTTTGAGTTTTAGTTCATTATCATCATGGCAGGAAACATGATGACCTGTAGGCAGACATGGTGCTTCAGAAGAGGCTGAGAATTCTACAACTGTATCCTCAGGCAGCAGAAATAAAGAGACTCTGGGCTTAGAATAGGCCCTGTGAAGCCTCAAATCCCACAGCCAGTGAAATACTTCTTCCAACAAGGTCACACCTCCTAATCTTTTAAAATAGTGCCACTCCCTAATGACCAAGTAGTTAAATCTATGAGCCTATGGGGGCCAATTTTATTCAAATAACATACTCCCCGAAAATTATCAGATTCTCCCACTTCCCTATTCACCGAAATTTAGTCTCTGTCATTCTTAACCAAAAACAGAAGGAAACAACAACAACTAACCACTTAGTAAGCAAGTAAGGAGGAGGGATAGGAGTAGGAGTGGTTGTGTCTACTCTCTCTTCTCCATGCTGGGATTTGTCTGGTTTGTACGTGTGCAGGCCTTGTGCTTGTGGACACAGTCTATTTGAGCTCATATGTGTATCAGTCTTAAGTCTGAAAAATACTGTTCCTTGAAGTCAACCATCACCTCGGGCTCTCACAGTCTTTCCTCCTTCTCTTATTCATAGATCCCTGAGGTCAGAAAGCACAGTTTGATAAAGACATTCTATTTAGTGCCTGGTGCTCAAACATCTCTTACTCTCTGTATGTTGTCCAGATGTGGACCCCTGTGAATTATCACTTACATGCTGCTCTCCTGCCTGGTCTGTATACCATTTGAAGAGTGTTTTTCCTTCAGTGTGAATTTTAGTTTCTTTGTCAAAAATGAGGTGCCTATAGGTAAACTTATCTCTGGGTCTTGGATTCATTGGTTATCTTATTATCTTGTCTCTTTTAATATCAATAACATACTGGTTTTACTATGATATCTCTGTAAGCACAACTGAGATTGGGGATGATGATGCTTTCAATGGTTCTTCTACTATTCAGAATTATCACATGCCGGTGTGGGCACACACATGCTTAGGGGTTTCTGTGTATGTGTACATGTCTGTGTGTGTGTCTCTCTCTCTGTGTGCTTCCATTTAAAGCTAAGTATTTTTTTTTAATTCTGTGAAGAATTGTGTTGCAATTTTGATAGAGATTGCATTAAGTATGTAGATTGTTTTTGTATATTATTTCTTACTATTAATCCTATATATCCATGAGCACAGGAGATATTTTCATAATCTGATTTCTTCAATTTATTTCTTCAATGTCTTAATATTTTTGTTATATAAGTCTGTCACTTGGTTGTTCTCCATGATGTATTTTTGGCACTATAATATAAATACTATTTCCCTGTCACCTTTCTCAAACTGCTTGCCATTTGTATATAGAAAAGCTAGTGTGTGTGTGTTTCCTGCTATATTGCTGACAAAATTTATCAGTTATAGAAGATGTCTGATGGAATCTTTAGAGTCTTTTGTGTATAAAATCTTATCATCTGCAAGTAAGGATAATTTGACTTCTTTCTTTCCTATTTGGATCTCTTTGTTCTTCTTCAGTTGTCTCATTGATATAGCTAAGACTTAACGTACTGTATTGACTCTTTGGTGTGATCTTCTTCATTGGTTTCACATGGTCTGTGAGTTGTATCATGGGTATTCCAATCTTCTTTTTAGCTAATAACAACTTATCAGGGAGTACTACTCAGTAGGGGGAAGAAAATAAATAATCTCTGGGAAGTAGAGGGAGAGAGGGATCTAAGAGGGAGAAGGGGAGAGGGAAAAGGGGGAAGTTCAGATATGGGAGAAGATGGAGAAGTACAGAGGGTCAGGGATTTGAAAATAAGTGTGTAGCAGTTGGGGAGGAGGAACTGGGTGTAGCCACTAGAAAGTTCCAGATGCCAGGAACCTAAGAGGTTCCCAGGACCCAATAGGGTGCACATTAGCCAAAATAACCAACAAAGGGAAAATAAAACCTGTGGAAACCATATCCAGTGGATAGGCATGGCCCCCAGTTGAGGGATGGAGCCACCCAACCACCTCAAAAGTATTAATCCAGAATTCCTCCTGTCAAAAGGAAATACAGGTTCAAAGAGTGGAGCAGAAACTGAAGGAAAAGCCATCCAGAGACTGACCCACCTAGGGATCCATCCCATCTGCAGACACCAAACCCAGACACTATTGCTGATGCAAGAAGTGCT
Organism: Arvicanthis niloticus; assembly: GCF_011762505.2. Taxonomy (NCBI): domain Eukaryota; kingdom Metazoa; phylum Chordata; class Mammalia; order Rodentia; family Muridae; genus Arvicanthis; species Arvicanthis niloticus. Next base: position 10,965,568 of record NC_047676.1, on the reverse strand, counting down.
TACTGACAGCCTAGTTTAGCTCGCCCCTAAGAGGCTCTGCCAGAGCCTGACCAATACAGATGTAGATGCATGCAGCCAATCATTGGAATGAGCTTGGAGACCCCAATGGAGAAGTTAAGGCAAGAACTGTAGAAGCTTAAGGGGTTTACAACCCCATAGGAAGAACAACAATATCAACCCAAAGCTCCTAGGGACTAAACAACCAACCAAAGAGTACACAGGAGGGGAGAATCCATGCTCCAGCTGCATATGTAGCAGAGAAATGTCTTATCTGGCATCAATGAGAGGGGAACCCCTTGGTCCTGTGGAGGCTCGATGACCCAGGATAGGGAAATGCTAGGGCACTGAGGCAGAAGTGGTTGGGTGGGTGGGGGAGCACCCTCATAGAGGCAGGGGAGCGAAAGGAGGGGGATAGGGGACTTGAGGGAAACCTGGGAAGGAGGATAACACTTGAAATGTAAATAAATAAAATAACCAATAAAAATGAAAAGAAAGAGAAACAGCAATGAAAGAAGAGACTGAGTTATAACCCCCAAGTCCTGATTCTATGGTAATATAGTTTTCCATCATTCTCTGGGTCCAAAGTTCTTAAAACCTAAAATAGCATTATCATGCTATCATATGAATTCAAACACAGGCACCAGGAGGATACAGTTTACATTAAAATACTTACCTGGTTACTCTAAAGAGGTCTATTCTTCCAATTTCTAGTGTGTCTCCACAAGCTAGGGAAAAATCTTGATATTTTATATTGTTGCCTATTTTAGAGCTAGAGAATTTTGAATAGAGAATCTAGTGCAGACATTGACTTTTAAATGTGCTGATGTGTAAGTGAAAAAACCTGTCCTCTGGATCTGTCCTTTAAGAGGGGTGACATCTTATAATTGAATAGCTATACACTTGCTCTCTCAACTATCTGATGATGGCCTTTCATGAAATGAACTTGCAATGATGGAAACTAAGTGGTTTAAATAAAATGTAGAAATTGGTTCTTTCTTGATAGAATTATTAACTGCTCTGTGAAGACTAAAATTATATTCCCAATAAGTATAATAACATTAAATTATAAAACTTAGGAAGGAATGCTTCATTCAATGCTCTGTTTGAAATAATAATGTATAAAATAAGTACAATTTATTTGCTTCTAGAGAAGTATTTTAAAAGCCCTTTGAAGCCAGGAATCACATCTGTACTTCATAGATATGCAGTAATTTATTCCAGAATTGTGTTCATGAAAATAAATGCAAATATCTACTTCACAGAATACTTTAACCTTGAAACAAAGAAATAAAACACCTTGCTTCATTGTAACTTTAGAACTGCCTCTTGGCTTCAACAATATATTTTATATCAAACAATAATATGAAAATTTAAACACTATAACTCACTTAAAACCTCAAGTAATCTCTTATAACTCAAAAAGAGAAAGAAAAGTGTGGATTTATGGAGCTGCTATATAATGTAAGAATTTCTAAAGTAGTAATTTTGGAACAGAGTAAACTATGTTGTCTTTCTTTTAATAAATCAAAGCTGATTATGTTTCCGTATTACCTCCAGAATGGTTAAAACCCCTCAAAATAAAACAAGTGTTGATCAACGTGAAGATTCCAAAATGGTAAAGTCTGTTCACAAGAATAAGGTCATGGTGACACTCATATCTCGCCAGAGGATTTGACTTTGTATTCTGAGTTTTGTGTGACAACTCAAGTCTTTCCATCTGCCAGGACTCAACATTATATCCTCCCTCTTCGGTGATTTAAGACACATGCAAATAGGTGAGTAAGTAATGATTTAACACTAGAGCCAGCAAAGAATTGTACAGTGGCATGGCCTGAGTCTGATGGTTCAAGGTTAGTTAAAAAAGAAAGACATGTTAAAGTATGTTTATACCGAGCACTGAGTAATTACAAGGAAGAAATGGGAAAGGGGGCAAGGCTGTAACCCCCAATTATTTACAAGATAAAGAGATATAGGAAAGACCTACTTATTTTGCAAAGCTAGTCTTATAGCACTCCAACCAATTAATTTGTTTTGGTTGTTACTGTTAAAAGTCACAGGCTGCAAATGCCTCAAAGTCTTCACATTCCAAATTCAAAGAGAACACTAATGAGGGTAAAATTAATTGAAGAAAAAAAATAGACTAAGAAAAAAATAGTGTCATGCTATTTTACGTTGAGAAAATTAAATTCTTCCCAAGATAATTTAAGGACATTTCTTACTAGCCGGTAAAAATGGCTTCTCCCAGTTAGAGACAACAACCAACCTGAATCATGACAATCTTGCTGCTTGCTGGTGGTCACCTAATGGCCCAGAAATACTTTCTGTTTAAAAAGCATACTATTTATTTGATATTTCGATATCATAATGTAGTTACATTACATCCTAAATACACACATACAACTCAGTCTACATGTTACCTGTAGAAGTCTTGTCTACGTGTCGATGATTATCTCTCCTGCTCCCAGAATTCCTTAGTTGCCTGTAGTTTTTGTAGGCTTGAGGCTTCTTAGATTTTCTCCTGCCTATGTTACTGGTCTTGTTCAGCTCATGCTTAGCAGTTGCTGGGGCTTTATGGGCTTTTCTGAAATCCTGTAAGAGTGAATGGACCCTGGTAAAATATTCATGCTTTAAGATGTTAATGTAGGTAAAACAAACTGTTTAATGAATCAGGCTAAAAATGATACAAAGGTGAAATGAGAAAAAAGCTTCCTAAGAAAAGAGTGTGGATGAAATTACGGCTTGGGCTTTACCACATTACTCTGTATTTCCATGAAACGTGGGTTCCAGAGAGACCACTTATCTTAGGGTTGCTATTGCTGAGATCAACTAGCATGGCAAAAAGCAATCTGGGGACAGAAGGGCTTACTTCATTTACACTTTCACATCACTGTCCACCTGAGAAGGAGTATAAGGTGGGAACTAAAGACAGAAAGATGAAGGCAGGAACTGAATCAGAAGCCATGGAGGAGTGGTGCTTGTTTGCTTTTTCCTAATGGCTTGCTCACCCCATTTTCGTGTACACCCAAGTCACCGTAGTACTATCCAGCATAGTACTATCGACAATGGGTGGGACCCTCCACCAATCACTAACTAAGAAAACGCCCTAACAGACTTTCCAATAGTCTTATGGAGGCACTTTCTCAGTTACTCTTCCCTCTTATTAGACAACTTTAGCTTGTGTCAACTTAACAATAAACTAGCAAGGATACCATTGAATTGTCTATTGGCTGGTGTTTTGTCAAGAGCCCTAGAGGGTGACACAGTTTACTGTCAAGATGAATTGATTCCTTGAGCAAGAGTTTAGGACCAATGGTGTGGCTCATCAAGCAGAGCTACCTGACAACAAATATGATGACCCAACTTGAATCCCTGGGACCCACATAGTAGAAAGAGAGAATGACTCACCCAGGTTACACTTAGACCTTCACATGTACCATGGCAAACACACACACACACACACACACACACACACACACATACACACACACACACACAGACACACACACACATGCAGTAAGGATTTTTCAGGAATATGTTACATGAAAGGCTACTTATGATCTAATAGATGGCGATCTTATGCTACCTACACACAGACAACCTTAAGTGAGCTCAGTACTTTTTTTTTTTTTTTTTTCTGTTTTGAGAGTACATGAAGTTGAAAGGGAAAGAGAGGACAGGTGAGGATTAGAACAGAGGGACTAGGCACTGGATTTGATCAAAGACCCATTGACATGTTATAAACTATATGTCGATTTAATACTACTAAGACATTCAGTGTTCACATTTCCTGGAGCATATTCAAATGGTTTCTGGTGTCGCTCTTCTTTCTCTGATGTTTGCCGTCACAAGCTCTAAGTTGTTGCACACAGCACGCCCTCATTATTATGTGAAGTATTTTCAGCTGTGTTTAACATTTTTTTTTTTTTTTTGGCTAAACAATATATTACACATACATAACAGTCAGACTTTACCTTCATTGGAAGACAATTTAAATGAAATTGAAATTTTATGGAATGTGTTTCCGAATCTGGCTGCAGCTATTAGAATAAACGGTGACATTTGAAATGCCTTTGCTTCGATTTTGGTGAAAAAAAATAAACACAAATGTTCAAAACTAAAATTGCTTTAAAATAGTTTCCCACTTTTCAGTACGTTTCTACGGAACTGGATTCCTTAAGGACAACGTTTCACGACAACAAAACGAACAACCAGGCCAAGGTTAGTACTTCATTCTTAAATTCTCATCATGTATGAGTACAGAATGAACAAGTATTATATGGAACATCTGCCATAAGTCTCTCAATCAGGCTTCTGCACACACACTTTACAAAGGTCAGGGGTTAAACCATGTCCTCTTCATGGGCATCAAATTTGTTTTACATGTGTTAAATCTACTTATTGTAAGTTATCTTAAAATAACTGGAAATTGTTGTTTGTTTTTGTTTAAAATCAGAAATGTTGTTGGGTTTCTCGTCACACACCATTCTCGAAGCACTTGGGTGAGTGAGGCAGGCATATTTCTGTGAGGTGAGGTCATTTTAGTCTATCTAGCAAGTACTAAATCAGACAGAGCTATGTAGCAAGAGCCTGTAAAAAGGAAGTAAAACATTAATTGTACTTTATTATACATGCTTTATATCTTATAAATCATTGGTTCACAATAGAAGCTAAAAAAGGGAACATGGCAGGGAACTTATTCACGGCAAGTAGCCTGATAATATGGACAGCCAACAGTCAACCTTTGTGAATTCTTAACTCATTTCTTATTTGTGTGGCCAAAATCACTGTATGTCTGAGCAAATGAGATTTCCAGTGATTGCCTAACCTGCAATGTATACATAGCACATGCATACCTTGAAGGGATGAATTATCATGTTTCACTGACAATTTGATACATTGCAGGGAAATTAAATGTGTGACCACTTGCCTAGTAGAATTTGGAAAGTTTCTATATACTATAAAGATACATGTTGAAATTCAATTTTGCCTATAGAAAATTAAATTATCCAGCAATGGAAGGAAGATTTTGATTATTTAACATTCCATTCAGTGCATATAACTAACAGAATTCTCTGTGTGAAGGACAAAGAATGGCTGAACGAGGCAACAAAATCTATGATCCTACACATCTGTTTACCTCCATCCTGGCATTCCAACCACACAGTAAAGATTTGTCTCTCAGTAACTGGCTTTTCTCTTTTTATTATCTTTATGAGGAAAATTTAAAGTGACAAATTCATCACATAGCTAAACTGTTGCTCAAAAGAGAAGAAATCACATATAGGCCTTACACCATGAACAAAGGAAAAAATTGAACTGAATTTATTATAATAAAACTGAGAACATTGGTTATGGTTTGAGGACTTTGAATTTTCATTTTTGCAAAGTACAAAGAAAACAGGAGATGTCTGTTCATATTGAAGTACTCAAAAGAGGAGACTGCATATTTGTACACCATACATGCCTTCAAGTGTTACAACCTAGTCTAGCTAAGGAAGTAATCTAAAGAACGTTTTCTACCCTTACAATACAGTGAATTACACTCCACCACTAGAGTTAAGAAAATATTCAATCTCCTCTCTTTCCCAAGAACAGCAGATTGTCAACTGTCCTATATAAATGCCAAGTATCTTAATTATTCTCATAACTAATAGAAAGCATTCAGATAGATTTCTAGATACATACCATCCTTTGTAATGTTTTTAAATCGCATGTTAGCCATAACTATGGTAACTGGTCCACTGAAGTTACATAATAAGTTCATCTAATATATATGCCTATAAACATCTGGGCCTCAACACACTGTACTGGGACAAACTGAACTTGGTATAAAGTTTTTCTCTGAGTGCTGCATTTGGACATGGAGTACTGAATAATGAATTTGTTCAACCCAGAGGTCATATGTTTTTTATCAGAATATATAGAAAATGTAAGAAGGATATCTAGGTATCACGAAACTAAGGTCTCAGAGTTTCCATGGCTTATGATTTAACAAAAGCCATGGAACTTTAGCAGATTTCTCTCTTTCATTTTGTTAGTTAGAACAGAAACATATCCACCTCTTCTGTGACAAAATAAAAAAAACTGGCAACCAAGAATGAGATCATACAACTCGATTTGACCATTTTTTTGTTCATTTTTCTTGAGGCAGCAACCTCTCCTGATCAAAGAAACTCTCCTCCCCCATTCTGGAACCACCTTTTAAAGAAAAACAATACCAAGACCCAACAGATTCTATCTAGTCTATGTTTGATTGTTTTATAGTTTGGAATAATTCATGAAATTGATGAATATAGATTGTTTTGTAGTTTGGAATCAATTCATGAAATTGATGAATATAGATTATTGTATTCAATGAATTTATACTAGCAATTCTGTCTTATTTCTAAAAATAGAACATTGCTAATTAGTTAAAATGAATCTACTTGTATGGAAGAGAAGGCACACATGTGTATCTGAGTCCTTGGCTGACAATGGACTCAGTTTTCTGATATTGATTATGAACATCTCGCTTAGTAGACACAGGTTTCCCTGAATGAGGAAAATGTAAATTTGTGGAGCAAAATAATTTCAATAGTTTCAAAGATTATCTGGATGTTCTCTTTCTTTTGCATACTGCACAAGTACTTTAATAATGTCACTCTGCCAAATTCCTATATGATTTATAATTTGATAATAAAATATCAAGGATATTGCCAAGGAAAACGTTCTATATTGTTTGAAAATGTATTTGTAGGCAGAAAAATACAGGAGCATGCATTTATTATTGGTGATGTCCTTGTCAAGATATATTGGGATTATTTGTCAGATGAGACACAATCATAGTCTCCATTCTATAAAAGCAGCTTGTCATTAGAAAAAGCTGTGTTCTTATATTCATTATATAATTTGAGGAGGACATAATTTGAGATGTAAAATTATGGATCATATTTTTAATTAACTGAATGATTCATTGTAAGGCAATTAAGCTACAATGCCTCTTTCTGCAAGACGGATCTATTTAGATCATGGAATAAATTATAACCATTGTAACAGAATTATAGCCATTGTAACAGAAACACAATGGGGAAAGAAGAAAGTTGCAGTGAGTTATTTTCATTAATAATTACAAATATTTAGATGGTTTAAAGATAGAAACCATCCACTGTATTAGTTTTTCACTAAGCATATTAAGCATAATTTTGTTAAATGGTCCATTAAGGCCAAGTGGTAGGACACTTCCACTTTTGGTCCTGGAATATAAACAAGGTATGCACACGTAGATTGCCCTACCTGCTACATAAAAGCGTTTCTATTTGTGCTCTTAGTTGTTGCTAAAATGAGTGAAATATATGTGCTTATTGTGTTTGCCATTCACTCCCAGTGATAAAACTGATAAACAGATTAAGAAAAAACTGCTTTCACAGAGTTACAGTATTGGTTTTGTTCAACTTAATATTTTATGTCAAGAGAGAAGATGATTTTATTGCCTTTTATACTAATAGAACCTGTCATATCTAAACAAATCTGAACACCCCCAAGGAGACCTCAGGCCAACTGATAATTAGTAACATATTTAATTAGATCAATGAATGATCAGGATTTAAGATAAACATTTAAACATTTTTTAATCTACTAATAGAAGATTAGTAAACTTTCTTTTTGAAAAACTACACTTACCTTTTATACTTGAGATTTAAATGGCTATAAGGTATGGTTAGTTGGTCGCATGGCTGGTGTAGTAAAGGCAAATCAGAGTCTTGCTCATCTCCTAAAGCTGATGATTCAGGTGAAAGCAGTCCTTTGTAGATTATTATTATTATTATTATTATTATTATTATTATTATTATTATTTGCTGACAATGATCCTATAAGATTGACATCTTCATGACGACCTGTAACAGAAAACAGATTGGAGTTGTGGTAATTTAGATCTAAGTTTCGGCATTGTAGATAACAGGTGTTAAGCAGAAATTAAAACTGAAATATATCTGTTGTGTTTGCTCTGAAATTTACATTCCTTATTTCTCTGGCGAGACACTAAGGCAGGGCAGTTTTCTTTTGTCTCACACCTTTAGGTGTTTTCCATTTGTTATGATTCAGAAGGCAGGTCAAGGGAGAGGCTCTGTCCGTGGTGCTGAGAGCATGAAGTAGGGTTGCTTATTCCTATTACAGTGGAAGGAATAAGCAACCTTCTTATTTCCTTTCTTTCAGGAAGAAAAGGCAGGTACAACCCTCAAAGCCCAATCTCACTGATGAGTGCCATTAGCTACCTCCCCTGTCCTAAATGCTTTACAAATTCCCAAAATAGTGTCACCCACTGGGGATCAAGCATTCCAACACAGGAGCCAGTTGAGGCATTTTATACTCAACCTGTGACAATGTCATGCCACCCAGATGCTTCCAAGTGGAAGGGGACCTCAATTTTACATATTGTTCCTTAAGATTTCTCTGTCAAGGAGTGATGGTTGCACGCATACTAAAACAGCATGCATCTTATAAAGATATGTGGAAGCCGACATGAGAGAAATGAACCCCCACTTGCCATAGGAAAGACTCAGAGAAGAAGAAAGATGTGCCTGGTAATAAGAGTATACAAAACTGAACACACCCCATACAATATTTTCAACAGGTAGGCAATTAGGGAGGGGCTGTTTTTTTTGTAACTTAACAGCTGGTATTATGAAAAATAAAATAAAGTATAAAATATTTAATAGAAATGTCATCATTAAATAGACTGATTTATTTTTACCAGTTTCTGGATTATAAACACTGGATATCTTACCTGGTTCCACTCTTTATTTGCAGTGTAGAATTACAAGCACTGTGTTTACTATGACTGTGGCTGCTGGCCTCTCCTGATGAAGTGAAGCCTCTTCACTATGTTGGCTGAATGTGGTTTCATTTCTGAGGGTGTCTTTTGTGGAGACGCTTTTCTGACATAAACCCTCTGCTCAGCAGAAAAGTAGAAAAAGAACCTCTGAGAGACTGAACACCTTTGATCACTCCTGGCTTGGTGTATATTAGAACTAGTGACCTGGAGCTAAGAGGTTTGGTCTTCCCTCACCCAATTATCCCCCAAGCTATCTACTGTCCTATATACTCATTATTCCCAGCCTCCCTTTACCTGACAGGGGTCTCACTCTAAAGGAAGGTTAAAGAGTTTGTTCTCAAGCTATACCCTGGGAACCTAATGCCACTCTATTAAATGCTTCATGCATGAAGGGCAACCAAGTTCCACTTACTGGAAAATAAAACTAAGACTCAGTCCCTTGACACACAGACACACTAACATACATATACACATATATACATACATATATACACACTCACATCACCTACATACAAAACATTACTCACATACACATATAGACAGATATGCAGTACATATACACACAACACACAAACACATACACACACACACACACACACACACACACACACACGATTGTTGCATTTTGACAAAAGAGTTACCATCAGCCTCTACTTTCAGTTATCCCATCACAAAACTCCAAGTATATTTACACACTATGGAATGTGCCTATTAATTGGCCGGAGAATGAAATTACATGCACCCAGGATAATGTCAACTTTAATCTTACAAGAACTACTTCAGAAGAGAAATGAATAGGAAGCAATTTCTATCAGAATTAAGCTGATGGCATAGGCTTGAAATGAAGAAAAAAAACCAAACAAGTTTAAGTGACAGGAAAATGAGCTAGATGAGCCCAGCCATGGCATTGACATGCCATGTTCAAAGAATCACATTTAATTGTTATAGTGAATCTATTTACTTTATTGTTACAATAGGCAATTTGAATTGTTTTCACTTCATGCATGAGGAAACTGAGACACAGAAGAATCAAATCAGTTTCCCTCCAACAGGTACATAGCCTAACTTTTTATTTATTTATATATTTACTTGCTTACTTATTTATATTGGATATTTTCTTTCTTTACATTTCAAATGTTATCTCCTTTCCTGGTCTCACCCTCCCCCACAAAAAAAAAAAAAAACCCTTCTATATAATCCTCCCTCCCCCTGCTTCTATGAGGGTGTTCCCCCACCCCCACCTCCCTGCCCACAAATTTCCTTACACTGGGGCATCAAGCCTTCACAGAACCAAGGGCCTCTCCTTCCATGGGCCTCTCCTACCATTGATGCCCAACAAGTCCGTCCTCTGCTACATATGCATCTGGAGCCATGGGTCCCTCCATGTGTACTCCTTAGTTGGTGGTTTGGTTCCTGGGAGCTCTGTGGGGTCTGGTTGGTTGATATTGTTGTTTTTCTTATGGGGTTGCAAACCTCTTCAGCTCCTTTAGTCCTTTCTCTAACTCCTCCATTGGGGACTCCACGCTCAGTCCAATGGTTGGCTGCAACCATCTGCCTCTGAATTTGTCAGGCTCTGGCAGAACCTCTCAGGAGACAGCTATATTTAGTTCCTGTCAGCATGCACTTCTAGGCATTCACAATAGTGTCTGGGTTTGGTGACTGTATATGGAATGGATCCCCAGGTGGGGAAGTCTTTGGATGGCCTTTCCTTCAGTCTCTGCTCCACAATTTGTTTCTGTACTTGCTCCCATGAGTATTTTGTTCTGCTTTCTAAGAAGGACTGGTGCACCCACACTTTGGTCTTCCTTCTTCTTGAGCTTCATATGGTCTGTAAATTGTATCATGGATATTTCGAGATTTTGGGCTAATATCCACTTATCAGTGAGTGCAAATCATATGTGTTCTTTTGTGCCTGGGTTATCTCACTCAGAATGATATTTTCTAGTTCCACCCATTTTCCTAAGAATTTCATGAATTTATTGTTTTTAATAGCTGAGTAATATTCCATTGTGTAAATGTACCACCATTTCTGTATCCATTCCTCTGTTGAAGGACATCTGGGTTCTTTCCAGCTTCTGGCTATTATATATAAGGCTGCTATGAACATAGTGGAGTGTATGTCCTTGTTATATGTTGGAGCATCTTTTGGATATATGCCCAGGAGTAGTATAGCTGGGTCTTCAGGTAATACTATGTCCAATTTTCTGAGGAACTGCCAGACTGATTTTCAGAATGGTTGTACCAGCTTCCAATCCCACCAACAATGGAGGAGTGTTCCTATTTTTCCACATCCTTGCCAGCATCTGCTGTCACCTGAGTTTTTGAACTTAGCCCTTCTGGCAGGTGCAAAGTAGAACGTCAGGGTTGTTTTGATTTTCATTTCCATGATGACTAAGGATGTTGAACATTTCTTTAGGTGCTTTTTGGCCATTCGAGTTTCCTCAGTTGAGAATTCTTTGTTTAGCTCTGTACCACATTTTAATAGGGTTATTAGATTGTCTGGAGTCTAATTTCTTGAGATCTTTTTATATGTTTGATATCAGCCCTCTATTGGATGTAGGATTTGTAAAGATCTTTGCCCAATCTGTTGGTTGCTCTTTTGTCTTATTGACAGTGTTCTTTGCCTTACAGAAGCTTTGCAATTTTATGAGGTCTCATTTGTCAATTCTTGATCTTAGAACATAAGCCATTGGTGTTCTGTTCAGGAACTTTTCCCCTGTGCCCATGTTTTTGAGACTCTTCCCCACTTTCTTTTCTATTAGTTTCAGTGTGTCTGGTTTTATTTGAAGGTCCTTGATCTACTTGGACTTGAGCTTTGTACAAGGAGATAAGAATGGTTCTATTTGCTGGGCGGTGGTGGCGCACAACTTTAATCCCAGCACTTGGGAGGCAGAGGCAGGAGGATGTCTGAGTTCGAGGCCAGCCTGGTCTACAGAGTGAGTTCCAGGACAGCCAAGGCTACACAGAGAAACCCTGTCTCGAAAAACAAACAAACAAACAAAAAAACAAACAACAAAAAAAAATGGGTCTATTTGCATTTTTCTACATGCTGACTGCCAGTTGAACCAGCACTAGTTGTTAAAAATGCTGTCTTCCCCCCCCCCCCCCACTGGTTTTAGCTCCTTTGTCAAAGATCAAGTGACCATAGGTGTGTGGGTTCATTTTTGTGTATTCAATTTTACTCCATTGATCTTTCTGCCTGTCTCCATACCAGTACCAGAAAGTAGGTGGTTACTCTCACAAATTTTGTTCAAGGATTGCACCCGCATATCCTGTAAGCAGCTCATTGTTGTATATTTAAGGGTTTCTAGTTTGATTGGCGTTTATCTTTCTTCTATGGTGTCTTCTAGCATCATAAATACTAGTCAGTAAGGGTGAAGTTCACTACTGCATGTTCAATGAGTTTTATGAGTTTATCTTCAGAATAGAGCCTTGCCATCAGTTATGAAGAGCAACAAAGAGCTTTGGCAATAAACCTGGTTTTTAATTTTCCTGTGAGGTCCCTTGGTCCAACAATTAAATTAAATGCAACCTATTTCTGGCAGTGAACATTTCATTTGGTAGCAAGAGATGTCTAGTTGGGATTCGGTCTCCCTCTCTATTTAATGAATCTATTTGGGTTTTTTTTTTTTTCCAAGAAGCTTCTACTGCTGTGGATTTACATAGATGCCTTTAAAAAGGCCCTTAGGTTTAGCTGATCATCCATTTATTTTTTTCCCTTCCCTCCCTTCTGCCTCCTCCTTCCTCTTTTATATTTTGATTGTGGTCACCCTTCCTAATTCCTAGTTCATAATAACCTATTCTATTTCTCCTTTCTAGGGTGATACTTTACTCACTCTGTGTGCCTTGCTCTATACCTAATCTCTAGTTATTTGGAATCAATCCTGCTTAACAGCTAACATCTACATACTACCAAATACATGCCATATTTTTTTTTGAATCTGTATTGCCTCATTCAGGGTGATTTTTTTTTCTGGCTCCACTCATTTACTTGTTAATTTTATAATTTCATTTTTCAAATGAGTAATATTTCCTTGTGTAAATGTACCACATTTACTTTTTCCCCTCATCTATTGATAGACATTGAGGCTGCTTCCAATGTCTAACTATTATAAAAAGAGCAGCAATTAAAATGTCTGAGCAAATATCTCTGTGGTAAGATATAGAGTCTTTTGGGTATGCCACCAAGAGTGGAATGGCAGGATCTTGATGTAGATCTATTCTTGGTTTCCTTCAAAACTGTCACTGTGGTTTCCACAGTGGCTATATAAGATTATATTTCCACCAGCAAGGGATAAATGTTTCCCTTATCTACATCCTCTCCAGCATGAAATTTTATTTGTCTTGTTGATCCTGAACATTCTGATTGGTATAGGAAAAAAAATCTCAAAGTAGTTTTGATTTGTATTTTCCTCATGACTAAGGCTTTGGAGCATTTCTTTAAGTGTTTTTCAGCCATTTGTGTTTGCCTCTTGCTCTTCTCAGGCTCCATCTCTCATTCGGTCCACAGGACATCCTGCAATGTCAGTACAGGTTCTTCAGATGTTGGTGTGGCCCAGACCTTGGTATCAATATTTTCTAATCTTTTGGATTCTAAAGATACAGTTCTGAGAGAACTAAATTTTTATTAGATATTTTATTTATTTACATCTCAGATTCCATTCCCTTTCCCCATTTCCCCTCCCTAGAAACCCTCTCTCTCATCCCCCCTCCTCCTTTTGCTTTTATACCATTTTAATTACATGCAAGAATTAAGGTCGGTTCTAGGTTGCAGAAATAACAATACAATAGATGCAAATAGTCAAGGAACAAGCAAGACAATAAACATAAGTAGTCAAAGAACAAGCCAGGCAATAAACAAAATTCTGTAAATATTCCTGTGATCACTGTTTCTAAGGGCTTATCAGGATGACCAAAATTTCTGAGCCAACTTCCCTGTCCTAGCCCAATGTCATTTTCATGTTTGAAGCCCACTTCCTTGTTCTAGCTTAAAATTTATATTGCTGCCTAAAATTACTTTTTTGTTCTAGCCTAAGATTTAGATTCTTACCTGAAATTACTTCTTTGTTCTAGCCTAATGTCAGATTCCCACATGAAGCCCACTTCCTTGTTCTTGGCCCATGTCAGATTTTTGCCACACAGCCACAAAAGCTCTCTGCCTCTCCCGCTTTTTATTTCATAAGCAAGACTGAGCCTGTCTTATGTCATTCGGACAAGAATGTCTTCCTTACCCATTGTGGAATATGCATTATAAAAAGCAATGCACTTCTGTCTTAGGTTGGTAAGGCTCTGTGCAGAATCGTACCTGGCCTTGGCTTGCCAGCCTGTTAATTTAATAATTCTGCCTGGGGGTCCATTTTCGGTTTCAGGTCATGTACTTTGGTTGCCAACATGTTGATGTTGTTAAAGACAAGCTTTAACATGATGGGCAGAAATAAAATTATTCCCAGGACAAAAAGGGAGAGCATAATCAAGCTATATATGCCATTCTTGAAGCTTGACCAAAATAGAAATACTGACCTCAAGCTATGGGTAATTTTATCAGCAGTTATCTACCACGTCAATCCTCAGCAGAGCAGCATTCTTTTTTTCTTTTTGTAAATTGGATGTTTTATTTCTTTACTATAAGGATGCCATTCCTTTTCCCCATTTCCCCTCCCTAGAATTCCCTATCCCATCTCCCTCCTCCTTTGTGCTTTTATACCATTTTAATTACATGCAAGTATTAAGGTCATTTCTAAGTTGAGGGTCTAGCAATACAATAGATGCAAATAGTCAAGGAACAAGCAATACAGTAAACTTAAATAGTCAAAGAACAAGCCAGGCAATAAACAAAATTCTGTGAACACTCCTGTGATCATTGTTTCTAAGGGCTTTTCAGGATGACCAAAATTTCTGAGCCAACTTCCCTGTCCTAGCTCAAAGTCATTTTCATGTCTGAAGCCTACTTCCTTGTCCTAGCCTAAAATTTAAATTCCTGTCTGAAATTACTTGTTTGTTCTAGCCTAATATTTAGGTAACTGCCATTTTCAGGTTCAGGCCATGTACTTTGACTACCAAATACAGACTTATGGAGCCACTCTTCTCTGTAATGTATGCAGCACACTCTTTATTATCACTAGAATGGAGACTATTACACTTGGCTGTGCCTTTCTCAAGCTCCTGTGGTATTGATACATTCTCTAAAAATGTAGGCGAGCCCCTTTAAGTGTATTGAAAGACCACAATGATCCTTCTAAATGAATTTTATATTTGAAAATGTTGAGACATCTTTTTCTCTTAGCAAAGGTTATAAAATAGTTACTCTGTAATTATTACTATCCTAATTTTTAGTATTGTATTTGGACATGAAGATTTCATTCCCACCTGCCAAGATGAGCTGACCAACCTTCTTTAAGTTGTATATAATAACCACACTGAGTGTCTGGGCTTCCAGTTGGTGTACCTCCATCCAAGCACACACAGCCCAGCCAATTCCTGCTTTATGCCGCATGTGTCTCTTTCCCAATCTCCTGTCATAATCAGTTAAATTTCAAATACCCAGCCAAATGGGCCACAGCAAAGTGAGCAGATCAAAATAAAATTTTTAGTTCTTACAAAGTTTTATCTGGAGAGGTCCCACCTCAAACCTGCTGTACTCAAGAATCCCAATTAACAATGATGATTTTTATATTCTGCAATAAGTAGTGGATATTTATCAATATGTAATCTATACAATCAGGTTTAAACAATGTACTCTTATGTTGTTTCCCCCCCCCCACCCCCAGGGAAAAAAGAGGGATTTTCTTCCCTTTATCTTATGAGTCCCAGGTCACAATCCCTGACTGAGTACTTATGGCAGAAACTTTTATTTAAATTCAAAACAGATGCTCTGGCACTCATGTAACTAAAAGAATATGAACAAATTTTATATATGCATGTTTTCTCAGAACTTGGGAATTTTCCTTATTTTATACATATGTGAATATGTTGCATATATGCATATATATATAGATATATATATATATGACATTTATTAGTTCAGCTAGAGTGATTGACTAGCTAATGGGGTCCATGCATCATTAGCCCAGTTCTAAGGTTATAGATATACACTGCTATTCATGACACTGTATGAGGGTTCTGAGGATGAGAATTTGGGTCCTCATGTCTGTACAGTACTTTACTGAATGTACCTTTTTTTTTTTATCCCATCAATATTTTTTTAAATAAAATGTTCTACAAATCAAACCTGGGCCCTCTACAAGAGTAGCAAGTGATCTTAATCACTAGCCATCTCTTCAGTCTTTATTTTTTTTTTTTTAGTTTTATAATACAGTGGCTGATGAGACACTTATTTGCACTAATAAGTATAACAAAATGACTGGTTATGTAAATATTTAATACCATTAGCTATATACTGCTTTACATAATTTATTGGCTATAATCGGCATTATCAAAGATGGGTTGCATTAGAAAAAGTTTATATCTACACTAAATGCAATTCATTATGTGAATCCAGACAAAACATTTGACAAAGAAGGAAAGAATGTTTTTGGATTGAAGGATATGAAGGAAAATAAGATGGACAATGAAAAACATTTTAGGTCTTCATAGAGAAATAGAAAATTAGATAAAGGATTAGATTTTCTTCTTGTTAATCTTTGGTTTCGAGGTATTTTCCTGTGATGAAGAACAACATGTATTTCTCACTTCTGTAAATGAGATGCCAGAGTTGTCAAGACAATAAAAATCTTTGTCCTTACACTGTTATTGGTTATGCCAAGCTAAATTTGGCTGTAGTAAAAATCTCCCAAATCTTGGTGTCTTTAAAGACGTGTGTTTAATCTCTGACTCACAGAAAATATCTATTCTAGGTTGCTCTTACATTCTTATTTGAGGAACTATGGCCATGGGTGCGTCATTCCCTAGTACTTTGCAGAATTCTGCTGCACAGAAGTGTGACTCAACAGTTAGGTGCAGCAACAATGTTATTGCCTTAAAAATTATGTAAAGTTTTACTCACCCTTAAAAGTCATGGCCAGAATTGGTTATGTTGTCTGACTGATGATGAGTCAAGTAAAGAAATGTTCTCAGCTACCCCAAATTTTGTTATGTGAATGTGTGAAGTGTGTGAGTGAATGCATATATTGTATATGTGTGTGTGAGTGTGGTGTGTGTGTGTGTGTGTGTGTGTGTGAATGTGGAGTGTAAAGTTCAAATATGGAGTATCTTAGTATTACCTTATCCTTTGTAGTACCTTTGAGAAAGAGTTTCTTAGCCTTTGAGAAAGAGTTTCTCAGTCAGCCTGTCACACACTGATTGGCTAGACTAGCTGGCCAACATTCTCCACTGGTATACCTGTCTTGAAAGGAACACTTCCCAAGATTAAAGATTTATAAAACTCTGTTTGCCTTTCAATAGATCCTGGAGAGTCAAACTTAGCAATCATGTTGTGTGCTCAATTTTACCCATTTCTCATAGACACCTCAATGTTTTATTAATAACTGAAATGGTCTTTTTCCACACTAATGAATATCAGAATACTTGACTCATAGCTCTCACTTTCTAAGAATCCTAATTTCTAATCCTTGAATTATGATGATACCATTTGATTAGGCTGATAGTTTGATTAATGAATTTAATTTGTATAAAAGAGAGTTTCTCAGTACAAGTTTAAAATGTATATACTAGCACAGAAAATGTATACAAAGAAAGAGAGTCAATTTCATCAAGCTGGAATGGAGGACCACAAGTTTCTAAAAGAAAATGGATGAGGTTCAGAAAATGTTAAAGAAAGTTCTGTCACTGGGAACACTGTGGAGAATAAGTATGCACAGATGTTAGTATTCCTGCTGGAGTTACAGGTTAGTTTTTCACAAGAGTGGCAGTCTACATGGTGTGTGGGTTACTGCTAAAAAGGTATTTCAAAAGAATCTAAAGTAATAAATGGTCACTGTTTTTAGGAATTCTATTCATTCTCTCTAAACCATTATTATTTATTTTGTGTAAGGAATATTATTGTAATTTGTCCAAATTCAGAAACTGTGTACAACAGTGAAGCATTTAATACAACAACATTGGAAAAATAACTTTCATGCTATCTACTTTTAAATGCCAATGATCTTTTTCATATTCTTTGTCTTTAACAATTTTGCTTATTTTAGTGAAAGACCAAATGTACAGAAAATGGGCATATTTACCTGAATAGAGAGTGACAGAGCATGAGGGAGAAAAACAGAAGATAAAATAAGAAGTAAAGATCAAATAATAGATTGAAATACTAACACAGTAGATATTATAACTTATAATCACTCACCACTAAGCATCTAGCTTTACATAATTATTCATTGAACTACCATTTTCTGTATGAAATACATAATTATAATACTCAAGAAGGATATGCTATGAAAGTATGGCTAATCTCAAAATACCATGCCAAAGTCAGCTTGCAGCAAGTATATAATGGACTATGAATTAATGCAAAAGCTCAAATTAGATGATTGGACCAGGATCAATTAGCTGTATTTGCCTTGGACTTATAACAAAAATGTCATATAGAAGTGTAAGATGACAGAAATTATAACCAATCAGGAAAATGACTTGTTTGCTAACTCTACAGGGAGCCAGGGCACCTTGGCATTCCTCCCAGATTTGCCAGCCTGTATGTGTTTAATTTCTGGATGGTGGGAAAAGAGTGATAGAGAAGTAGGTCTCTTAACTGTGAATTTTCATTTTTATCTGCTTTATATAATACAATTTGGTATATTGATCTTTTTAAAATCATAACTATATATTTTTAACATGTATAATTAAAATAATAGTTATTTGTTAGCCTTACATGTCTAATTTTAAAGTTGTATATTCTACAAGGTGTTGGGACAGAAAGGTCATCAGTGCTCCTGCTGAGTTGTGGACCCAACAAGATCCAATAATCACCTCCATAGCAAGATATATCCATGGAAGCAATGACGCCATGACTATTATGGGGGTAAACAATCACGTCAGAGTTGAGGCATGCCTCACTGGGAAAACTTAATACATAATACTTTAAACTTGGTCAAGAGCAGACAGCTAGAGAAATCTTATGCCCTAGGAAAAAGAACCCACTACTGTTTTTTGGTTGATGGGACACAGCATCAAGTTTCTTGCTAAATATGATGTTTACGTCTCTAGATTAGTACTGATCTGAGCTTTTCTCAGAGAAGCTGTGTTAGTAGTGGGCAGTGACAAATAAGAAGACTCATACTAGATGAAGCCATGGAGAAGAAGTGGCTATGGAGTGCTTGTTCCTAAGTGAAACATCTCTATCATCTTCTCTAAGATTGAGCGAGCATTGCTGAAGTGATATAGGGGCAAAGTAGTAGGTAGAGGCTTAGAAACAGTGTCGTCAAACACTGTCTTCTAGAAGAGATTGTAGCCTTGCACTTATCCTGTGGTTACCTTCAGACGATGTGACTATCAGCACTTCATCAAGCACTAGGGAAGGCTTCATCAGTCCCTATCCCTCACAACAGGAATATAGACAGCAAATGAATGCTGAGGGGTGAGCTGGGGGCATACTTTTCTTCAGTGGTGTAGCCACTGGTAAACTGCCCATTCTCCAGAAAACAGTCTTTCTATTTATGCTTGTGTAAGCAGCCATAATTAAACTTGATGAGCGCCAAAAAGGGACATCAGAGTGGTATGCATTTCTCTAGGAAGAAGAATGATTTAAATGGGAAAAAAGGATTGTGAGGTGAAACTAAGCAAAATTCAGTTTATAGTATATAAACTGAAATTGTAAAAAAAAATTAAAAATAAATTAAAAAAAAAAACCCTTTAATGTATTCTCTTAAAATTACATTCTCAGTTGTCTAAGTGAATTTCAAGTTAGTAAGTGACTGTTACTGAAAAGCATAATGATTCATATAGGAGATGAAGACCTATGATTATAAGATATTCCAGCTAAGCAAAGTTAAATTCCAAATTAACGTCAAATAAATGAGTTATTCTTTTCTACAAAAAGTGATACAGACAGGAGCCCTCAAAGATGGAATGTGGAGAAATTTTCTGAATAGAAT
This sequence comes from Arvicanthis niloticus, assembly GCF_011762505.2. NCBI lineage: Eukaryota > Metazoa > Chordata > Mammalia > Rodentia > Muridae > Arvicanthis > Arvicanthis niloticus. The sequence continues at coordinate 10,945,717 of NC_047676.1, read as the reverse complement.
ATTTCTGAATGTCTATGGAGTTAGTAAAAATCTGGGAATATTTATGATCTAATCTTGCTAGTAATTTGAGGAAAAAATAGAAAAGAACTATATTTAAGAGGTTGTTGAGCTGTGTGTTCAGTTCAGTGCTTTGCCTTATGTAGGAATGGAGACAGAAAGCTGTAAAAAATTAGATGGAAAAAGTTTGGTTAAAACTGTTCATAGTGATTTCCGTATTCGTAAACTAGTAGATTTTTTTACTACTAGTAGTAAAAAACCTACTTTTCTTCACAGGGAGGAACCACCTACTTTTCTTCACAGGCCAATGACCATCCTATTTTGTGGAGTTGTTACACATTGGGCATTTAAAACCCCCATGGCTTAACTGCATTGTCTAGCTTGCAACTTCCTTCACAATTCATTGAAGCACTACTAAATGAAGAATACATATAGTGATTATATAGGAGACAGATTGATTCTGAAGCACTGGAAATTAACAATAACTTTTATAATACTCGAGACATGCTTTGAATAGGAATGACAACATGAAATAGATAATATTCTTTGTCTAAGATGGCTGAGTGTAATGGCTTCTAGTCAAGGGGGTTACTTAAAAACTGCATTAAATTAAATTAAACAACATTGAATATTCTACTTCTTTGCCATACAGAACAATTTCAGGGCTCAACAGCCTTACATGGTAAATGGCTGCCATGCTATATAACATGTGCATAAGTTATATTTAGCATCCAAATAAATATTTTGGGGCAATGCTACTCTAGGAAACAGTGGTGAAACACCTGTGTTTCTAAGACAGCTATTACTTATGGCAACTTTATGCTTTAAAAAAAAAAGTTTTAACACACAAAATTCATGGAAAAAAAGCTACAACAGGCACATGAAAGCATCAATTAAGTAACAATAAGAAACAGAAAACTGTGAGAACATTCCTTTTAAAAAATAATTTTGAAAAATGCCAATTTAGTAATGGTTCAACCTTGGTGAAGAATGAAGACTTAGAATGATCACATTGGGCATGAATGCCTCGCTTTTCTTTCATCTCGTGGTCTGTGAAACTGCACTTATTTTTAGATTGAAGGTTGGTAGTAATCTTCATGATGGAATCAAGCATTAAGAAAAGAAGGACATCAGTTGTAATGATGTCCATTGAACCAAAGAAAATAAGGAGTTGAAACCAATGACAACTTTCAAGAGTTTGGGCATTTAAACAAATGAATTAAAAACAAAAACATTAAACTTGTTTTTTTTTTTTTTTTTAAATTTCAGTTTCATAGAGAACTATAGAGGTGCATTTGTGAGTGTAACAATTTTTTTTTTTGTTTCAATTCAGCCTGGGGTAGATTCAGAAGACAAGTAATCTTTTTTAGCAATTTTGATACTGATGCAAAGTCACTTAACACTCCCTCTATTTCTCCAGACTTAATTTTGTCAGAAAATAAAGCAGAAGGCCACAGTTCATTTGTGGATATGTGAAACCTGGGTAGGAAACAGAGACATCAGGCAAGAGAAGTGCATTTCTAAATGAAATCCTATTATTTTATGGCTATCTTTAATAGATGTAAAAAGATTTTTTTAAAGAGATCTAGTTTTAAATTATTTTTCTCTGATGATCTACTCTTAAAATAAATCTTTTCCATGCCAGAATCTCTAGCCAGTTAATCTGCGAGCTACTATCTTCATTCTTTTCTGTTTATTGAGAATAAAGGAATTTCACATTAGTATATAATTAGAGAACTGATTTTGAAATGAAAAATATAAACATTATAAAATATTCAGCTAGACTGGATAACCAGAGAATTTTTCAAGCTTTCCCGAGTGTGAGGACTGTTTTTCTCTTATTTATTTAGAGATGAATATGAAAATCTTTTATGTGTATTGCTATTCACCTCTTTGGAAACTACAGTCCAATTTATAAGCACCATAAATCAAAACACAGTGCACAAATCCATTTCCTTATTAAAAGAACACTTCTGTGACTCCTGTGTGCACTGTAGGGGGGAATTCAAAATTCGCAACTCTAGTAATTGATAGGACAGAGACATAGATTCTAATGGTGAGCAGTCTGCAGTCTGTGCTGCTTGTTTGTTTCATCATGATATTGAAGTCTCAGAGAACTCTGGCCAGCACATAGATCCTTCTCTTTCCTAGTTTTTGTTGACTTATAGAACTTAGTTGCCAGGAAAAGCCAGATTCCTCATCTGCAGCATTGTGACGAGTTTAGCTCCTACTTCACAATGATTTTTTCCTTGAATTAATGAGACTAAAATCCTGCTACCACTGTGACTGCACACTGAAAAGATATCATAAATACCATCTGTTACTGTTCATGTACATCTGGGAAAATCCAAATGGGAAGTAACTCAGACGTTACTCATTATTTTTTTTTCTTTGAAAATTATTGCTTTTCTTACTTTACATAGTTTTAATACGGTGTAGCATCACAGCTGGGCACCTTGCTTCCCTTCACAGGCAAGAAAACGTGGCCCTGTAGTACACATGCTTCAGTTCTGTGATAAAATACCTAAGAAAAGCAACTGTGGACCTTGGCTTTTTAGACTCAGCCCAGGTTTTTCTCCATTGTTTTGAGCATATTCTCAGAGCAGAAATGCCATGGTAGATGTGCCTCAAAGAGGAAAGGAGTCACTACTAGTCACAGGGCAGACATCGAGCAAGTGTGCCCTTCTCAGCACTAAGTTTAACATACATATCACCTCACATGCATTGCAGAAGAGGAAGAAGGAAGATTGTTAAGAGATAGGTCATGGATGAAGACTGCTATCAAACAGTGGCTACAAGTCTTGTGAGCTTACAGCAGTCAGCTGTGGCTGCCTGCAAAAGAACATCACAAGAACAAATGAGTCAAGAATTCAAATTTTTACTTTTAACATTTTTGTTTATACAACTTCACAATCAGAATTGGTGTCCTTGGGTTTTTGTTATTAACTCAATAAATCTTAGTATTCATAAATAATCTCTACCTATAAGGCCCATAAATTTACAGTGAGTTGCTACTTTGTCTCGGTTAAAATGAGGCATGCATCAACATTAGAAATACAGAGGTGAGAGACAGCAGAAGCATCACATAAACGCAGTTTATATTCAGTAATTTCAGGTTTGAGTGTTTCTAACTGCTGACCAAGGTTTCCTGTGGGAAACACAAGGGAAAAGAAGATTGAAGTGGTTGACCTGACAAAGAACCTGATATTATTTCTCTCCTAGGAGAAATTCTTAAATAGTGTGTACATATCATTATGCTTGCCAGCTATTAATGGTCACTATATACCAGCACTGTGCATGCCGTAAAATCTCTGTGATCTAGATAATTGATGTCTATTCTATATGAAAAGGAAATAGTGGTTGACACAATTATGCAAATCCATATGATTCAAATCTCCAGAACCAAAATGTATTGTTTCCATTATTATTATTACAATGCACCGGAGATAATTACCCTAAAGAGAAGCAAGTTTTACTTGGACGCATTGCAGCAGACATTTCTGTGCACCATCACCTGGTCTGGTTTACACCCAATGAGAAAAATACCTTTTCACATTTGGAGAGAAAGCCTGTTTTACTCATGGTGAAGGAAAAAACAAAACAACAACAAAAAAACCAAAAACCAAAAAAACAAAAATCAACCAAGACCAGGACTTTGCAAGACTCTTCATGTCTTTGCAAGGACATGCCTCTAATGCTAATTTCCTTACAACACACCTCACCTCTAAAGGATTTCCCCTGATATCAATATAGGCTTGAAACCATTTCTTTAATGTATGGGACTTATGGGATTTTTCAGTTTCAAAATACAGCTTCAAACCTCTTTCCCTCTGGCCTGAGGTAAGATTTAAGAAATAGTGTTGAAATCTGTGAAGATTTTCTGCTAATATGGATTAAGAATATGAAGAAACAAGGAAGATGAAAATGAAAAGAAGATACTTAGGTGAATGATCAAGGACCACGGCTTCAACTCCCTGAGATGGGGAAAATTTAGTGGCATGCTTTAAAGGAAATGCACAGTTTCTAAAATGTATTTCAGATTCCCATTTAATGCTGAATTAAGGTGGTAGATATGAATATGGCTTTAGGACTTGTGTATCTCAGCAAGAGTTCAATGCCGAAGCCTTAATTTTTACTGCCAGCAATTAAATAATATTATTTACAAAAAAAAAAAAAAACTTTGTTCAGTAACCAAGGGAGTGTAAGATAATAGAAACGGGTCTGAGGTCTGAGTTTGTCACACTGACTGTATATGTTTGTATGTGCTCTATGTGCAATGTTTGTATGGTGTGTGTGTGTGTGTGTGTGTGTGTGTGTGTGTGTGTGTGTTGCTTCTGGTCTTGAGTAATCATGAGAGTATCCAAATGCATGAGCCAGTGTGTAGAGTGTATTCATATTGAAACCAGAAACCAGAGTAGAACATTAGGTATTTTCTTCGATTGCTTTATGCCTTTATTGCCTTGAGACAGGGCTCCTCAGTGAACCTGAAGCTGACCTGATTTGACCAGGCTGTATGGCTAGAAAGGTTCTAGCAGTTATCTCTCTCTGCCTCTCCCAACCCTGACCTCAATGCTGGGGTTACAGGCATGTACAGCAATGCCTGTCTTCTTATATGTTTCCCAAGAATTTAAACTCAGGTCTTCATGGTTGGGAAACAAATAATTCACTCACTGAGATATCCTGTCTAGCTCCTGCAGTGACTTTATGATATCATAGTTTTAGGACCTAAGTTACATCAATCACCCTTTCTAAACTCATTAATATGGAAGTCTTATTTCTGCATTTGATTGCATTCAGAGACACAGCCTCTAAGTCATAGTAAGTTTAAATGAAATCATAAGCATCGAGTCCCAATCCAGTGAAATCTATGTTTTTTGTGAAAAAAGTACCAGAGATTCACTTCACAGAAGAAAGGTCATGTGAGGATATGACATTATGATATCAAATCCAGAAAAGAGGCCTCATAAGAAACCAACCTGCAAAGACCTGAATCTCATAAGTTGCACTTCCAGAGCTATGAGTCAAATAAGCTTTGACAGTTAATGCTTCAGTTTGTGAGATTTTGCCACGGAAGCTGGAGAGGACTGATCTACAGAGAGAGCAGTCAATCTAGCAGGGCTTAGTCTCACTCCAGCTTTCATTGATGGGGAGCACAAGTCATATAAAACAGTTCTTACAGACCAGTGTGAACAGCTGTGACCAATGCTGCTGAGGAAAGACCCCGGGGCCTCGATTCACATCTCTTAAAAACTGATGCTTACACAGCCTTATTATTAATCAAGGTCTTGAACATCCATGAACAAATGTGAAAAATCTAAGCATATATTTTTTTTAATGTAGTCACAAACTCAGTAATCACCCAGTTTGCTGAATTCATCCTATTGATTAAGTTACCCTGGTCACCTGCCACTATTTTTCATAAGCTCAACCCAGTGTCCTTAGTTTCTCCTACAGTTTGGTTTTACAGAATACTATTTATACTTTCATTTTGTTCTTTAATGTACTGAAATATTTTTAAATAGAGACATCCCAGTTTATTTAAGTTCTCCTCGTGTGATTTATGTATTTATAGAACCAATAAGACAAGAGCATAATAGAGAATGGTGGGATTAGATACTTAGGGCGTGAATGGCCAATGGCTAGAAGGTTCCTAACTCATGCATTAAATGCTCTCAGTGTGTCAGTAAGTTGGTTGATCTGAAAAAGGTAATTCACTAATTTCCATTCCAATATCTAGTCTAGTTTGAAATTAATGACACATTCAACAGACAATAACTTGTTCTTGGTCCACTTATAGATTCTAGGTATTTGAAAATTGTAAGAATAATACTGTTAGCTATTCAAATATGTTATTTCAACGCACTGCATATTTTATCTACCCTTTTCTCCATTCATGTCGAATTTTATTTCTCAATGCAAAGTTGAAAAGCCTTACACATAGGAAGTGACTGAATCCTGAGATCATGTACCTTATTAACAAGCTTAACAGAAGAAACATAATCCCTTTGTCTCTCCTTCTTCTTCTAGGTGAGAACACATTTTCCTCTTCAAGGACTCGTGAGAAAGAGATCTAAAGTGCAACACTCACTATACACTGAGTCCATACATACACTGCTGATGGATTTCTCAGCCTCCAAAACTATGGGCAGTCATTCTGTGATGTCCTACTAAAGTAGTACAAATCGAAAAATACATATCTTAGAATTTAACCCGAATAACTGAGGAAAAATATCTAGTCTGTGCTACCTGATAAATAGCACAAAATATAATTACACATATTACAACTGGGAATATTGTCTGAATCATCACTTTCTAAGTTTATAGGGAGAGGCTAGAGAGAGGACTAAGTAGGTATGGGCATCAGCCATCAAAGCTGAGGACCTGAGTTTTACACTTTAAACACATATGAGAAAGGAGATGAAATGGGCTGCTTGGTAGGAATCTGACATTGGCCAAGGACAAGGAAGTGGGCTTCAGACAGGAATATGACATTAGGTTAGAACAAAGAAGTAATTTGAGGCAGGAATCTAAATCTTAGGCTAGAACAAGGAAATATGCTTCAGACATGAAAATGACTTTGGGCTAGAACAGTGAAGTAGGCTCAGATATTTTGGTCATCCTGATAAGCCCTTAGAAACAGTGATCACAGGAGTGTTCACAGAATTTTGTTTATTGCCTTGCTTGTTCTTTGACTATTTAAGTTTACTGTATTGCTTGTTCCTTGACTATTGGTATCTATTGTACTGCTAGACCCTCAACCTAGAACTGACCTTAATACTTGCATGTAATTAAAATGGCATAGAAGCATAAAGGAGGAGGGGGGATAGGATAGGGAGTTCCTAGAAAGGGAAAATGGGGAAAATGAATGACATCTGAAATGCAAATAAACAAAATATGAAAAAAAATTCCAAGAGTTGTTTTCTGACTGCTACATATGTACAGTGGGTTCTGGACAGCTATATACATATATGCATTCATATACACAGTATATATACACACACACACACACAGTTATACTGTAAAAATAAATGATAAGATTGAAGGAGATCCATTTTTCTTTTTTCTGTTCTTGTCAGTGCTTATTTTCTCATATAGCTATTTTATGCAAATTTTTTTAGCTGATGGAAAACTAAGGCAAAATCTACACATTGGTGTCAAAGAAAGCATTTTTAAACATAATGTTCAGCTCATAGATTTACAAACAAAGCATCAAGCAGTACCTAAAATTACCTATGCATCCTAGAAAATGACTGTTAATTTATATTACATACAGAAGTAACAATTACTAATAATATGGAAACATTCCATCTTAATGAAGGAAGAACAAGCTGGATTTCATATCTTAATATCTCACCTCCACTGGCTTGATGTCCTTATCTGCTGGGAATGTTCACACTTCTTTCTAGACAAAAATAACCCAATGAATATGCATTAGAACTCTCTTCAGGATGTGTATAAATGAAACATCTACAACTTATTATCCTCTGAGATTACAAATTTTAACTCACTATATTTCCCCCTTTGACAGAAGTCTACAATCAAGAAAAGTCAGAAAACACATAATAATGAGAAGCAGCAAATCAACTTTGGTTTCATGTTCTCAATAGTTTATCTTTCTGATCAAATATACAATGATGTTTTAGTTATGGATTTTTGCTGTGAAGAAACACAATGATGTTACAGGATATTTTATCACACTGTGAATCCCAATATTGTATTAATTATTGAAAAAAAAACTGTTTCTAGTTGCGTGGCTCAGCCCTTACACACTTCTAATGCCTCTGGCCGGACTATAGACATGCCCTTAGTACACACCTTTAATTACAAACATGAAAATAAAGTTAGTTTGTAGAAGGAAGCACCCATATTTAAAAAGTGATGTCTAATTGAGCGGTAGAACAAAATGATGTATCATAGAAGATTTGACAGTATAGGATATGCCCAGCTCTCAGGAGAAGAGAGAGGAAAGGGGAAGATTTACTGGGACAGTCATATACAAATAGATTGCAGAGAGAGAACAAGTTAGATACAGATGAAGACAGAGTGAGACAGAGAATGCGAAAGATGCAGAAGATCAGAACATATTTCCAGTGTTAGTTTGAGGCCAAGTAGAGCAATTCATGAGAAGCTGAGAGTAGCCAGGTTGAATCAGTCATCACGAAGAGGACTTTTGAGCTAGATCAGCTGACTTAAACCAGCTAGTCAGAGGTCAGAAAGAACAAGAAAGGAATATCTTATTAAGCAGTAACTCTCAGAGGGTTGAAGCATTTCTAGGACTAGATTAGATTGTATGGAGGCCAAATTAGCAGGTTGAGGCAGGAAACCTTGGAGACAACAATTAAAACAGGAGAACAAAAGTTACATTTACACCATAACCAAGACAACTCTTTTAAAGGAAAACATTTAATTGGGGCTAGCTTACAGTTTTAGAGGTTTGGTACTTTATTGTCCTACCTGGAAACATGGCAGTACAGAGACAGACTTGGTGCTAGAGACAGAGACTTGAGAGTTCTACACTTTGATCTGCAGGCAGCAGGAGACTGTGTGTCACAGTAGGAATAGCTTGTGCATAGGAGACCTCAAAGCTGCCCCCACAGTGACACACTTCTTCCAACAAGGCCATATGTGCGAATAGTGCCACTCTCTATGGGCTAAGCCTTCAAACCCATGAGTTGGTGAGAAGCATTCCTAGTCAAATCACTACAAGTGATGATGGTTAAAGCTGTAAAGAGGATACTCTAAGGGATATACATCTTGACCTTAATGTTAACACAAGCTATATATTCCAGGAGCCATGTAAAGAGGCTGCTCAGATGCTAGGGTCACTAGAAATCTAATTGGTCAGCAGCAGCTCCAGTGTCACCTTCTTGACAACTTGAGCGTGAGAGCCTCTTTGGATCAAGAGTTCAGTCTCTTAGGGCCATGAAACAAAAGTATCCCAAAGCTATAGTATGTGGAAGAGACTAAATAAGAAAACCACATATTTAATATGAGCTGCTCTCTGACTACATGGTGAAACTATGTGCTTGGTTACATCAAATGACAAAACCTAAGTTATTCTACATAGAGGTTAGTGTAAGACAGGAAAATAAACAATACTACAGTTGGAAAATATATCCACTTAATATAAATTTTGCTAAGTTGAAAGACTCTAAGCTGAGCAAAAATCTATTACAAAAATGAATAAGAGTCTGCGAGGAGAAAAGTCCATATATAGACAGTTAAGTATACATTTACATTTATGAAAACATACACCATTCAAAGATTTTGAAGAGATACTATTATACAATGAGAGGGAATAGAAAGTTCTAAAAGTTTCAAAATTGTTTAAATTTTAGGATAAATGACAGATAAGCATACATATGCATTTAAAGTACATATGAAATACATTTAATATATATGTGTGTGTGTATATATACATATATATGTGTGTGTATAATAAATATAAAATACATTTAAAATAAATACAATGACAAATTTGGAACATGGTGATAGGCCATGAATATAGTTCTCTTGTAAACATTTGCCCCTGCATGAGATCTTGAATCATGAATTCAGCCTCTGGTATTAAAAACACAGAGAAGTAAAATGAAATTTTAAGAAAACCATTCACAATATCAAAATAAGTATACCACACAAAAAGACTAAAAGATTCCTAATCATAAGATTGTCAGCAAAATTTTCATTTCCAAAAACATTAGAGGAAATGATTTCAATGTTTCCAAAACTGACATTCAGTGGGTTTCTGATACAACAGAGATATCATTCCCTATCCTCGGGACACTGGTTCCAGTACCTCTTTCATACTAGATGCCACCATCCACAAATGCTCAAGGTACCTTGTTATGTTTGGATACACAGTACCTCCCAAACAGTTGTGTGTTAGGACTAGTTGAAAGATGCTAGGATTGGGAGAATGGACTATGCAAGCTATGTCTTAAGGAATGGATGGATCCATCTAGATTCATAATGTGATGACACAATTGAGAAGCATAAGAATCCTGAGTTGGGGCTGCGCTGAGGGAGTGCACATTTTGAATGTTGTTGAATATCTTGTTGTACGTCCCTCTGCTGCCTGGCCATGGCAAATGAGCAGCCTCAGCAACTACTTATCTTCCTGAATGAAGCCAGCCAACCACTGACTGAAACATCTGAAAGCATGAAACAAAATGGCTCTTTCCACATTTTAAATTGCTTTTCTGAGTACTTGTCACAGTGAAGAGAAGCTGACAAACATGCCCTTATGTGATAAAATCGCATAGCGTTTTTGTCTACCCATATACATCCTGAATTAATTTGCCCCATTTCTAAATGGCTTACAATACCTAATGCCATGTAAATGTTATGAAAATCATTACATTATATTACATACAACATGATCCCAACATGATGGGATTATTACTAAAATAGAATCCTAGTTCACACCTCTACCTCAGCAGCACCATACTCCAATACCACAGCACATGCTTATTATACTAGCACCCTGTGTTCCATTTGCATTTTGTTTGGGAAGTATACATCCTTCCAGCTGTAAATTTATTCCCCATTTTTTTATGGCTCAATGCCAATAAACATGTTGTGACTTACTAAAAACAATTTCAGTTGACAGATTGATTACAACCGGCTTGAACTATCCAGGTCTGCCCATATGCAGAAAATTTTGTTCCTACTTGTGATGCTTACAGAAAACTCTCATTTGAGTTGTATTGCTCCATATTCTAAATAAAGTTAGAAAACTAATATATCATATATATATGAAAGTATGTGTAAAATAATATCATATCACACCTTGACCATTAAGTATGTAATGTTATAAAGTAAATCATAAATTCACTTTATATTATAAATATTTAAAATAAAGATTTACCAAAATTTATAGACATAGACACAAATGATACAGTACGCAAAGATCTAGCATTAAATTATATCTTCACGGATAAACTACAGTGCACACTATACCCAGCACCATCTGTCTTTTGTTGCTCTTGTAGAAAGATCCAGTGTTGTAAGCCTCTGATTAGAACATGGGATGAGACCATCACTTCCATGTAAGCAGCTACTTTAACCAGTAAATTATAAACCTGTTAAAAAGTACCCTGATCTGTTGTTTGGGTGTCTCCTCTATCTCATACTATATATACAACATATGAATATGTATATAATTGATTTATGTCACTGGTAAAGCTTGCAGTCCATCATCTACAAGTAGCAATTAAATTTTTAGAGTTTCCAATGCTAATTTGAATTTTGATGGTTCAATGGAACTGGGGTCCCTAGTCATATGATGTTCAAGTATTATGTATAGTACATAAATAGCCACATTTGCATTAACTTCATTTTCAAAATAGATTGAGATATCTAGACTCCAGAAAAATTCTTTGCCTTACAAAAATGCACTAATAGGAAATCATGGAAGAAAACTGAATGAATAATACTAAAACGTGGAACCCAACACTACAAACGTCTGTGAGGACCATACTGCATGACATTCTGAGAAGGGGAAAACTAAGGCAGCAGGTGAATTATTGGCTATCAAGGTTAGTAGGAAAGAAGGATAAAAAATTAATATAACTAATAAAATATAAAATTTTATAATTGGAATATATGGCACCATAAATTCCTCCAAAGTCATAGGAAGTCTAACAAGTGTGAGCCTTAATGTAAACTATAAATGGCATAGCAGTTGTCTTAGTACAGGATCATGTATTGTCATACATGTACCCATTTTCCTTTGGAGACTACTCATTCATGAGATCATGGGTAAATAAAAATTTTCTATGCCTTCTCTTAACTTTTTGGGATCTAGAGATTTCCCTTATTATTTAAGACAAAACTATGAATAAGCTTTGTGTTTTTTAA